>NW_027069862.1:443926-601619 GCF_002906115.3 Quercus suber | reverse complement strand
CAGAGCAAGCTGTCACATTCGCACTTAATGCATTCACCTAACCCCTCTGGCCGCATTAATGGGGATATAACCCCTTGGCAGGGCAACGTTGATCAGAGTGAACCACTTGAGTACTGATAAGGCCTCTGATGGGACAGACGGCCAGAAGAGAGGCAAATGGATGATCCACAGATGGAATAAGGAGATAGGCAGATGAAAACTATATAAGAAAAGCAAGTAAAGTAAGAGTGGGGGGGGGAAAAGAGAAAGAAGAAAAGGGTCTCCTCGGTCACGGGCCGAGGAGCATCCCCCCATTTGTAAAGAAACTCTAAGTATATTTTTACAAAAGAAAGTTCATGCATGGTGATCGAAGGCCAGCATCTAAACCTTTAACCCACTCTCTATAAATTTATTGTTTGGGCTTGTTGGGCTGAAAGCCCATCAAAACTCAGGGTCAATCCAAACTGAGTCCCTACAATAAGTATTTAGGACTACCTTTGGTTACACACAGTAAACGGAAAGCCTTTCAATAAGTGGCAAAGCAAGAAATTTTTATTTGGGAGGGCCAAGTTAAGGCCCAAGTATATTTATCAAGGTAACTTCACACACACACACACACACATATATATATATATATACACACACGCTTTTTTATTATATATACACATATATATACACACCTTTTTTATTTGATAAGTTATATATATATATATACACAAAAATATAGATATACACACACCCTACAACAACAAAAAGAACTTAGTATTTTTAATCAAAATTATATTTGTTGGCGATTTTTCATAAAATAAAATTCATTTTTACCATTTTCATAGTGAAATTCTTAAAATGTATTATTTTCAATACAAATTATCAAATTTTATACTAAAGTTAGTAAAAAAAAATCTTTCAATTGAATTAATGCAATTTTCAAAAACTGAGCCAAAACTTGGAGAAATAAGTTAAGCTACGAACATATTTGAAGCTATTTTGCTCTAATCTATTATGTAGCTACTAAAGAGACATTTCACGTGTTGTTTTAGCGACAGATTTTTCTTAATGAGTCAGTAACTTGTTAATTGCCACGTAACGGGTTGAAAGATATAAATTCAAACATGTTTGATATCAAACTTTATCAAATATTTTACAGATATAAGAGGACATTTTACAATAAAAAATAGAATTGAGAAAAATAAAGTTATATCTCTATAACTATTAGACCAATTATTATTTTTTAAGAGCATCATTGGACTGATTTAATTATATGAGGCCAACTCTTATTTTTATATACTAAATTTTAAAAATATAAAAATAATTATATATATTAAAAAAAATTTAAAATTTTTACTGATTTAATTATATGAGGCCAACTCTTATTTTTATATACTAAATTTTAAAAATATAAAAATAATTATATATATTAAAAAAAATTTAAAATTTTGGGGGGCCTTGGCCCCACCGTATTTCTTACCTCCGCCCCTGCTTTCAACACATGAAGGAGCGAGTTTGGAAAAGGATTCAAGGTTGGAAGGGTGTCTTCTTATCTCAAGCTAGCAAGGAAATCCTCTATAGCTCAAGTGTGCTGGCCTATGCTATGATCCTCTATAAATTCCCTAAAAAGCTTTGTACTGAATTAATTCCCTCTATAGCAACTTTTGGTGGGGTCAGCAGAGGGATAAGCATCGAATTGTGGTTGAAATGGTGTTGAAATGGCTTGAATTTTAATGTCGGTAGATTAACATTACAAGTAAGCATTAAATGCTATCTTGTATGAATTGTCAAAGAAAACGGCAAGGAACAACACCGACTTGAACTATATTCATGCATGGCCGAAATGTATGACTCTATAGGCAATAAATGGATGCATGCCTATGTTAGAAAGTATGGCTTGATCAACAAAGTCAAAGATATGTAATTCAGCAGGTAAGCTTGCGTGAAGAAATACTACACTCATGCATTAAATGTTGCATGGATTGCTTGGCCACTATTGTTGACTTCCTTAACAATAGAAGTCTCTCATGGGCTGAAATTTCTGATATTTCGGCTGAACATCTAGCTATAAATAGATGTGAGCTTGAGAGACCAAGGGTGTGTGAGCAAGAGATGGTTCCTGCGTGAGACAGAGATAGAAAAGAACTTCTTCTGTGTGTGTGCACCAAAGTAAGAGTTAGGAAGTGAGAGTGTCTTGCAATTTGTCTAAATACAATAGGTTATTCTCTATTTATTTGTGAGAGAACCAAGGGTGTATTTAGAGAGAACCAAGGATGTATTTGGGGTTTGGATTTGTGTGAAAGTGTCTTCAAGCCATTGTAATCTCCACCACAGTTATAGTGAAAAATTATTCTCACATAGGATATTGTCGAACCACATAAATTCTTTGTATTATATTTTCTTCTCTCTCTTCTTTAACCTTGTATAAATAGATTATTTCACCAATTTTCACAACAAATGGAATACAATGTGCAAACCAAAATTGCAAAGAGGTATGGTATTCTGAGAGATTTAATTGTTTAATTAAGCAATATTTGCTAAGCAATGTTGCAGGATTATCACTAGCCCGAATAACTTGGCTACAAGAATTTTGAAGTCAAGGTACTTTCCAAACTCATCATTCATGGAAGTCAATTTGGGTCATTCCCATTCTCCTATTTGGTGGAGCTTGATGGAGGCGAAACATTTCATTTTATTTGGTATTTTGGTAGTAGCTTGAGAGTGAAGAGTTCCTACCGGCTTACAAGAGTACAGTCAATATGTGAGTGACCTTTAGATCTGATATAGTCGACTTCTTGCCCTTAGAAGTTGAAATTATACAGATTATAAATCCATATAAATTAATCTAGGCAGCCAACAAAAATGGTAAATTCTCAGTGACGAGTGCATACAAGGTGGCTTATCAAAATAAATGAGCTGCAGAGGATGGTTTTAGCTCTCACGATTTAGAAGAAGGTGGCTTATGGAAGGTTATTCGAGCGCTTCCAGTTCCAAATAAATTTTATTTATTGTGTGGAGGCTTTCACAATATCTTGCCCATTTTAACAAACTTAATGCGCAAGGAAGGTGTCCATGTTGCAAGCTAAATGAAGAGCGTATGAGTCGTGTTTTTTACAACTGTGACATTTCCAAAGAAGTTTGGTATGTTCTACAGAGCCATCTTCAAAAAATTCCTCCACCAATCCAAGACATGAAGGCCTTTATCCACAGCTTGAGCAACAACCCGCCATCCTAATGACATTCGTCTTATTGCTGTCTCATTGTTAAAACTTTGGACAGCTCAAAATGTATTCTGGTTTTTATTTATTGTGTGGAGGCTTTCACAATATCTTGCCCATTTTAACAAACTTAATGCGCAAGGAAGGTGTCCATGTTGCAAGCTAAATGAAGAGCGTATGAGTCGTGTTTTTTACAACTGTGACATTTCCAAAGAAGTTTGGTATGTTCTACAGAGCCATCTTCAAAAAATTCCTCCACCAATCCAAGACATGAAGGCCTTTATCCACAGCTTGAGCAACAACCCGCCATCCTAATGACATTCGTCTTATTGCTGTCTCATTGTTAAAACTTTGGACAGCTCAAAATGTATTCTGGATTGAAAACAAAAATGACAGTCTACGTATCATTATGCAGAGCATCTTGAATTATGTTGAAGAGCTTAACGGGTTGGAAGAGGGCATATTTGATGTCCCTTGAAAAATCTTATATCATTGGCAGCTATCTAAGCAGTGGTAGAGCCAAAATTTTGATTTTGGAGGTGAAACCAAAAAAAAAAAAAAAAAATGATGATTTTTTTTCTTCTTCTATATATAAAATAGTTAAAATAATAATGTTACCATATTTCTTTCTCATTAAAAATGAATCAATAAATTTTAACTTTACTATAAACCTAAATTTTTAAATTAAATTATAACTCATTAAGCATAACTAGTCACTAACCCATGCGATGCACGGGAAAGCTATTAATAACTTCCCTAATTTGAAAAAAAAAATCAATATCATGGTATAAATTATATACCAAACTAATAAAATCTATCACTTACAAAGTAATAAAATCTATCACATACAATGAGATATCATAAGATCATATTTAGAAAATATATAACTGATATAAGTACACTCCAATACAATTAATTACACAAATATAGTTAATTCCATACTCATTCAATCAAATATCTTTCATAAATTACAAGATGTATCTAAATTCTAACATTGCTAGTAAACAAAGATGCTAGACCTCAATGGGATTGAAAAGGCAACATAATGCCAATTTACACAATTTCTGAAATCATTATTTCCACTATTGAGAGAGAGAGAGAGAGAGAGGGATGGCTGTTGTGTTGCATCTCTTAAGAAGAATCTCCCCAGTACATTTTTTTTTATATGTAATTGACAAATAACAAAATAGATGCACCACATTTAGAGTATGCACATTTCTAAGATTATAAGTAAAGTAAAATAAGAAAATGAATTCACCTAAAGTTTTTTCCTCTCCCTCTTGATGTTGACTTTTCCAACATCTTCCAAAATCAAATTTATGTACTCCTCAAAGCCCTGTAAGGCATAAAAATTATTATTTGACCAAATTTACATGTATTTTAAAAACAGGTACATGGAAACAAACCAAATTTTAAAAACAAGTACATGGAAACAAAACATAATTAGTGAAGACAAAAAATGCTCTAAACCACAAACTATATTTTGAAACTGGTTTGAATTTCATATGAGTAATTACAAAAGCATTAGTATATAGATTTTCAATTTTCCTTTGTTTCTATATGTCTTTAGTACAGGGGCGGCTTGATGCATTTGGGGGCCTAAGGCGAAAATTGGTTATCTTGTTTCATATATAAAATTACTATTAATCAACACAAACTATGTAGAATTTTTTTTTTTTTTTTTTAAGTTTATAAACACAAAAAAAATTTGACAAAACTTTTTACATTTGTTGATGTGCCAGATTGATAGTAGTGAGTAAAAGAATGATGTCAGTAGTGAATCTAGTTGAAAACTATTAAAAGTTTGCTAACTTGACTATTGTGAAAAATGTTGTGAATTTTTTGTGATTTTTTTTTTCTTTTAGAAGTGCCACATTCAGAATATTTTTCATGACAAATCTTAGGTGTTAAGTTGCTTCTTGTTTTCTAGTTGAACCTACCACTAAAATTATTTTTTTATTGTCAATAACAACCTTTAACAATCTGCTATTAAGATTTTTTGTAAAAATGTTGTAGACATAACATTTCTTTCTCTTTTTATTTGTTTTTCATTTGATAAGAAGATATTATTTTATTTATTGGTTAATATTTTGGCTTTATTAATACTACTGGTTAAAATTTAGGGGCCTTTTTTACACTTAGGGCCTTAGGCGGCTACATCAATGACTTATACCATTGAGCTGGCCCTGCTTTAGTACCAACCTGCATTTAACATAAAGCACAATCTTGTAGTCGTTTGATTTAGAAAGCATTTATTCTATTGCAATGATCATTATAACTTATTCAACTTAAACAACAATTAATTTGCATTTGTCAAATGACTACACTACAACATTCAAGCTTCAACTACAAAACGGTGATCAAGGATAAACCATCTAAATCTAAGTAACAAAGCAAAAACCATTAAAAAAAACAAAAAAAAAAAAACTAAAACACATAGGTAGCGAATAGCAAATGCAATAACATTTCATGTCATTGCATTCGCTATTCTTTCTCATAACAGTACATCCAACAAATCTCATATGTCTTACGTTTACATCAAAATTGAATATTGATTATAGTATTTGATAATATATGGCTCTTGAAGAAGATTCACTTTCTCATGGAGCCATTGAGGTGACTTAGTGGGTAGTCTCAGCATTATAACCATTTGTAAGACTGAAACTACACCAGTACACTCGCGCATCAAGCTTCAAGCCCGTTATGCAGTGGGTAAGAACATCGAAATACAAGGTTTCAGTCAAACCCAACTCAAAATCTTCTTTTATATAGATGATACCCCCTCCAATCACACCTGAAAAAATAAATTTGAAGGTTATTTATGTGAAAAAACATGGTATATCTATAGAAGAACTACGAGTTTTAAGGAATTGAAAAAAAAAAACCTGTATGAAAACAATACATTAACTTAGAGAAGCCTGAACTTATTGCCTGCAGAAATAAATAAAGGTTCTTAAACATCGTTTGAAAAAAAAAAAAAGTTCAAACAAAATCATCACCATTTTGGTAAAAATTAATTTCAAGCATATCTAATTAATAATTATACCTAGTATATAATGACATATAAGTTGATGATGAACTCACTCAACTTCTATAAATGTTTGGGTTAACAAGTATAATTCAACGGTGTGTGAATGATTTGTTTTAATTTTTCTTATAAAATTGAGAAGCTTGGGTTAAGAAGAAGACTCTGGTTTTTTTTAGCTCGATCTAGAAGAGAGAGAGAGATAGAGATGGAATTGAATTGATCAATTCAAAAGTAAAATTTGTGGCATGAATATGGATTGATTGAACAATTGAATGAAGAAACTAAATTATTATTTTGTGTTGGTCCCTTTTAATTTAAGCTGAATTTCATTCTAAATATTTTTTTATTTATTATTTTTAAATATTTACTTCTATCTACTAACTATATAAAAAGATTAAATAGCTTTTCTATAGTAAGTTTGGTTTAGTGTAGTTTTTGTCTTTTATTGAAGTTTGGTTTAGTACAATTTTTTTCATTTATTGATCCAAAACAGCGAGTTTGGATGAGAAAGAAAACAAATGTTATGTTTATAACATTTTGACAATACTTCCACAGTTAATGTTGCTAGAGATAGCCATCAATAGCAAATAAAGGATGTGCATAAGCATGAGAGAAATGATGCATTAAGTTTGAAATATCTTAGTGGACAATATAGATAATACTATTATTGAGCTAGTTGTGAATATTATTGTAACGTTAGTGTTATTTCGGTTTGTTGAGTCATAATTGTTTGGATTTACACAAAACTATTATCACATTCTTTGTTCATTTAGTATTTTTTTTTAGCTTCCTATAATTGAGAAAATAAATCCAATTTTTGTTTTCCATAAAAAGGATTATGATCTTATACGTGTAACTATACTGTAGGATTCTTAAAATTATATAATGTTTATGTTTGTCTTTTAATTTGAAATTAGATTTTACCAATTGATGTTGCTTGAGGTAGATGTTAATAACACATAAAGGATGTGCATGAGCATGAGATTGTTATTGAGTTAGTCGTGACTATTGTTGTAACATTAGTGTTGTTTTGGTTTGTTGAGTTATAATTGTTTGGATTTACATATGACTATTATTGCATTCTTTGTTCATATAGTACTTTATAGCTTATCATAATTGAGATATGAAAACCAATTTTTTTTCAATAAAAATGATTAAGATCTTATAGTAGTAACTATATTGAAGCGTTCTTCAAATCATATACTGTTTATGTTTACGTCTATCTTTGTCTTATACTTTGAAATTAGATTTTGTCACATAATGTTTATGTTTATGGTTGTCTTTTACTTTGAAATTAGATGCCCATGGCCATACTCTTCTTCCACATGTATGCCTCAGTAACCAAAACACAAATTCTCTTCTCTTAGCTACTCTTTCTTATAACAATTCATCCCACAAATCTCACATATCTTACGTTTACATAAAAATTAAATATTGATTATAGTATTTTTTAATATATGGCTCTCGAAGAGGAATTTACTTTCTCATGGAGCCATTGAGGTGACTTAGCGTGTAGTATCAGCATTATAACTATTTGTAAATCTAAAACTACACCAGTACACTCGCACATCAACCTTCAAGCCTGTTATGCAGTGCATAAGGATTTTGAAAAACAAGGTCTTAGTCAAACTCATTCATGTATGGTATATTTATAAAAGAACTACGAGTTTTAAGGAATTGAAAACCAAAAATACTTGTATGAAAACAATACATTAGCTTGGTGAAGCCTGAACTTATTGTCAGAAGAAATAAATAAGGGTTCTTAAACATCGTTTGGAAAAAAATAAATAATTCAAATGAATTCATCACCATTTTGGTAAAACATATCTCATTAATAATAATACCTAGTACATAAAGACATATAAGTTGATGATGAACTCACTCAACTCCTATAAATGTTTGGGTTTACAGGTACAATTCAACGATGTGTGAATGATTTGTTTTAATTTTTTTTATGAAATTGTTAAGAATCTTGGGTTAAAAAGAAGACTCTTGTTTTTTTAGCTCGATCTAGAAGAGAAAGAGAGATAGAGATGGAACTAAATTGATCAATTCAAAAGTAAAATTCGTGGCCCAGATACGGAGTGATTGAACAATTGAATGAAGAAACTGAATTATTATTTTGTGTTGGTCCCTTTTAATTTTAAGCTGAATTTGATTAGAAATAATTTTTAATTTATTATTTTTAAATATCTACTTCTATCTACTAACTATATAAAAGATTGAATAGCTTTTCTACCGCATGTTGGGTTTAGTGTAGTTTTTGTCTTTTATTGAAGTTTGGTTTAGTATAATTTTTGTCTTTTATTGATCCAAAAAGAAGAGTTTGGATGAGAAAGAAAAAAAATGTTATGTTTATAACATTTTCACAACACTTTCATAGGTTGCTAGATGTAGCCATCAACAGCAAATAAAGGATGTGCATAAGCATTAGAGAAAGGATGCATTAAGTTTGAAATGTGTAAGTGGACAATATGCATAATACTATTATTGAGCTAGTCGTGAATATTGTTGTAACGTTAGTGTTATTTCAATTTATTTAGTTATAATTGTTTGGATTTACATAAAACTATTATCATATTCTTTGTTCATTTAGTGCTTTTTAGCTTCCTATAATTGAGAAAATAAATCCAATTTTTTTCCATAAAAAATATTATGATCTTATACGTGTAAGTATACTATACGGTTCTTAAAATTATATAATGTTTATATTTGTTTTATACTTTAAAATTAGATTTTACCGGTTGATGTTGCCTGATGTAGATGTTAGTAACACATAAAGGATGTGCATGAGCATGAGAAATAAGGCATGAAGTTTGTAAAGTCAGAGTGTACAATAATACATGAGATTGTTATTGAGTTAGTTGTGACTATTGTTGTAACATTAGAGTTGTTTTGGTTTGTTGAGTTATATTTATTTGGATTTACATAGGACTATTATCGCATTCTTTGTTCTTACAGTACTTTTTAGATCCCATAATTGAGATATGAAATCCAATTTCTTTCAATAAAATGGATTAAGATCTTATAGAAGTAACTATATTGAAGAGTTTTTCAAATCATATAAAGTTTATGTTTATGTCTATATTTGTCTTATACTTTGAAATTAGATTTTGCCACATAATGTTTATGTTTATGGTTGGGATCTACTTTGAAATTAAAAGCTCATGGCCATATTCTTCTTTTACATGTATGCCTCATTAACCAAAACACAAATTCTCTTCTTTTAGATATCCTTTGTTATAACAATACAGCCAACAAATCCCACACCTTACATTTACATAAAAATATAATATTGATTATAGTATTTGATATTATATGACTCTCAAAGAAGAATTTACTTTCTTATGGAGCCATTGAGGTGACTTAGTGGGTAGTCTCAGCATTATAACTATTTGTAAAACTGAAACTACACTAGTACACTAGTGCATCAACCTTCAAGCCCGTTGTGCAATACATAAGGACTTCAAAAAATAAGATCTCATTCAAACCCAACTCAGAATCACCATTTTGGTAAAAATTAATTTCAAGCATATCAGATTAATAATAGTACCTAGCATATAAATACATATAAGTTGATGATGAACTTACCCAACTCCTATAATTGTTTGAGTTAACAAGTACAATCCAACAATGTGTGAATGATTTTTTTTTATTTTTTTTCAATTGTTAAGAAGTTTGGGTTAAGAAGAAAACTCTGGTTTTTTTAGCTTGATCTAGAAGGGAAAGAGAGATAGAGATCGAATTGAATTGACCAATTCAAAAGTGAAATCCGTGGCTCGGATACAGATTGATTGAACAATTCAATGAAAAATTGAATTATTATTTTTTGTTGGTCCCTTTAAATTTTAATCTGAATTTTATTATAAATAATTTTTTATTTATTATTTTTAAATATCTACTTCTATCTACTAACTATACAAAAAGATTGAATAGCTTTTCTACAGTAAGTTCGGTTTAGTGTGGTTTCTGTCTTTTATTGATCCAAAATGGTGAGTTTGGATGAGAGAAAAAAAATGTTATATTTATAACATTTTCACAACAATGTTAAGGAAGAGAAAAAGAAGAAGAAGAGATTGAGCATATAGGAAGGGAAGGCATGGGGTGGGTGATGTTGAATTCCTCATAGTCCAATCCATCGAGGAGCTGCACGGCGTTGGGAACACCACGCCCCCATAAGTTATACTCAGCATCGGTCATGGAGTGTGGTGCAAACATGAACCCCGAAGAATCCATCGGAATCTGTGGGTCATCTCTACCCACCAATTGACACTGCACTCACTCCACCAAGTAGATTGCCCTTAAGCCTGCTCCTTCGAAGGGCTAAGTAATCTCCAAAGCAATGATGATAATAGCTTCCAAATAAGGAGAAGCAGGAAGGGGCTAGCCGGCCCATAGAGTCCAATTAACCTATAATGATACAAGGTTAGAAGAAGAGTATCCTAAGGGAAATGCGTAAAGAAGCATGAAAACCGAAACTCTTAAACTTACCTCATCTAAAGTTAACCTAGCAAGGTGGGCCCTCACTCGAGGGAATTCCCTCAAATTTAGATTGGTTCCAGGAGTTATGAGGCCATACCTAAAAATCCACCGCTGCAAAAGGAAGCAAAAGCCATAGGTTAGATACAAAATTGTACAGTTTGCAAGATGACAATTTGCAAGATGATACAGTTGCAAGATTACAAGCTACAAATGAAAATACAAGAAATGGAAAGAAAACTAACTTCAAAGAGCTTCCAAGGCCCCACAAGTTGCCACAAGGTGTCCCGGCTAAGAGTATCGAGGGTAGAGTAAAGATAGGCAAGACATGCCTGCCCCTAATTGGCCCTTTATGCATCTGCAAAGTCGTGAAAAAGGGTTAACCACCTTAAGGACATCGTTTGCACACCATTGGTGAAGAGATAAGCTCTTAACAAATGGAGAAGAAAAGCCCTAGCCATCCAGACACACTCCTCCGCAGTCCTTTGTAGGAGGAGCATGTAATCCAACAGCAAGTCAAAGTAGCAGATGGTTTCAGTGGAGTACTTCCTCCCCAACATGTCAAGACCCAGATGGATGCCTGACATGCTGTCGAAATTAATGATGGCCACTTCAAAGCTCAAGCCAATCATGTTATAAAAGTCATAAGGAGTCACCGTCATCTCTTATTCAACAATATGGAAAGTATGAGTAGTATCCCACCACCTCTCGATGAGGCATTGCACCAAAGTAGCACTTGCAGACCTTTCTAGCAGAAGGCTAAGGATAGGTTCAAAGCTCACTTCCCTAATGTAAGCCCTGGTTTCAGGAACAAGGAGGTTGTACCACTCCACCACCTTGTTGGTGCTTCCCTTACCAGTATAAAGGGACGAGGACTCTAAAAGAAGAAGATAACATTAGATTTTTGATTCAGGTGAAAATGATGAAAAGTGATGTTTTCGATATGAGAATTAAGATAAAAAGAAGGATGTGGTGATATTCAGCTGCAAAATGACAAAAAGGGGTGTTAGGATTGCATATAGAAATGAACAATGGAAAAAGAAGTGAAAATGGACAAAGTGAGGGCTCTGCCAGGTGTCTCCCATATGCGAGTCAAGGCCCACGTACGCAGATATGACCCCGTGTATGCAAGCCAAAACTCACGTACGCAAAGCCTCAAGAACAGAGCTATATACGCAAGCTCGAGCCCACGCATGCAAAAGCATAGACAGGAAGTGTCCTTCGACATTTTCAAACATATATCATCCAAAATCAATCCTAAACATGTTCCTACCCCTCCTAATGTGTCAGGTTTTCATCTAAACCCATCTTATAACAAAACCCAAGCATTTACATGGCCAAAAACACACCAAAACAAAAGATCAAAGAGAAAATTGAAAATGAGAAAAGTTTGAAAAACTTACAAATTTAGTCATAGGGATGTGATTCTTTGGCCAGTATGTCAATGAAGGAGGCTTTATCAATCTCACTACTCCATTCCAATAGGTGAGGAAAAATGCATCAAAGGAAAGGATGTATGAAGTCTTCTTGGCCTTGGATGCCATTAAAGGAGATGAAGGGAGTCTAAAGAGAAAATGAGAGAATAAAGGAGTTTGGAGAGAATGGGAGAATCAGATGATGTAAGGAAAAGAGAGAAGAGGGAAGTTTTTGTAGAGAAAAAAGGGGAAGTTGAAGAGTTATGAAGATATGAAGGAGATGAAAAGAATGAAGAAGAAAAGGAAAAGGTTGGTAACTGTTGGGAAAATAAAGAGGCGGGAACGCACCTAATGGCTATACTACGTGTAGTTTAGTCATGAACAGTAAAAAATTAAAAATAAAAAATAAAAAATAAAAAAAATAAAAAGTCACCAAGGACCCCAAGTAAGTAGTAAAGGAAGCAAAAGACTCTTCCCCCAATGAATCATGTACCTCCCAAAACCATTTCCAACAGATCACATAAATTCAAGAACACTATCCCCGGTAAGGAGGTAGAAGATTCTTCCCTAATGAATCGAGCATATCTAGAACATCATCCTTATGGGGGAGGCTAAAGATTCTTCCCTGATGGACCCAAGCATATTTAAACAATCCCTAGTGAGAAAGCAGAAGACTCTTCCCCAGTGGATCAAGTACACCTAAAGTATCCCCAATGAGAAGCAAAAGATTCTTCCTTAAAAGTCCTCAGCATACCGTGAAGGAAGCAAAAGATTCTTCCTCAGTGGATCACACATCTACAAAGCTACACTACTCCTCAAAGAGACCATTTCTACTACTCCTCAACGAGTTTCTCATCCCCAAGTAAGTCATGAAAGAGGCAAAAGATTCATCCCCATACATACCTACTCCTCAGTGAGTTTTCGACACCCCTAGTGGATCCAAAAATCAAGACTACTCGTGCACATATCCTTGGCAAAAGATTCATCTCCATACATACCTACTCCTCAATGAGTTTTCACCACCCCTAATCGATCCAAAAATCAAGACTACTCGTGCACATATCCTCTGGGAATTGAACATGCAGGCATGGTAGAAAAAGGTAGAGATAGAGATAGAGGAAGAGACCAAGGTCAACCCAAGGCAAGAGCCTCACCAGAAAAGGTAGAGAAAGAAGTGAAGAAGATAAGAGGAGTGAGTCGCCTGAAGAAGTTTAAGGCAAAAGCCCCAGATGGACACCATAGAGACTGTATCCTTTTGTTGTTTGTTGGGTTAGCTCAAAGAGCACCCTTATTTGTTTTCTTTTTCTTTCTAAGTGACTCTAGGATAGTGAGTCACTCGCCATTTGCTTGCAAGTAGCAAAATAGGTTCTAGGATAGCGAACCTGTCATTGCTCATTTCCTGAGCAACAAGGGTGAGACTTTAGACATACAAATCCCATGCAACTCTCTGGAGTTGCACCCCGCCCCATGTATGCGTGATATGTGTCGTGTGCGTGGGTTGGGCCCGAGTCGTACGTTGAAACAAAATGTTTTGTCTCTTATTCTTTTGATTCTGTCAATAAAGTTCATGAATCAAAAAAGAGGCATATGTAGACACTGCATTTTGTACCCCTTACTACTATGGCTTATGTTCCCCAATGATGCCCAAAGTCTAAGACCCAAGATCAGTTTAAAGTGTTAGAACATATGTGTTTTCACTTGTTAAGAACATATGTCACTTATTTATGTAAATTGGCTAAATCCTTTGACAAAACGCACTCTACTTGTAATTGGGTAGTTCTAGTCAAGAAACAAAGTTTGAAGGTCAAGTGTTGAAGTCATCAAGTCTGTCCAAGAAAAAACAAGCTGAAGTGAAAATTTATTAAAGCTCGACAACTGTTCAATAGCTACCTCGACACCTGCTATCTGTCGAGATTTATAAAATCAGATTTTCTGATCTGATTTCCTTGGGATCCATGAATATGCTTTTAGGCCTTCTTTTCTCCAAACCCTAAAAATATAAAAGGATTGTTTTAAGAGACGTCAAATTGTACACAAGTTGCAAAAGCATTGAGCAATCTCTGTTCAAGCAAATTGTGATCAAAGCCAAAGTTCTTGACCTAGTTCATCTTCTCTGAAGAAGTTGCTGTGTATTTGCACCAAAGGGTTTTGTGACCAAGCATCTTCCTGATCTTCATCGTGTAGGATGAACTGAAGAAATTTGCAGCTAACCTCTCCTTCTTAGTTGGTGTTTTGAAGTCACGTACTGGGATTCGCGCATTAGTTAGTTACGTACTTGAGAGCCGTGCATCAAAAGGGAAATTGTCACTACAAATCAAGTCCAATTGGGTATTGGGATAAGGGTTCAACTGTAGGTTGGTAAGGTACTTGAGATTCCTTTACTTGTAACCGCTTGATTTGATAATAGTGGAGTTTCGGGAGTGGTGACTTGAAAATCACCCAGTGGGTTTTTGCCGCGAGGTTTTTCCCCATTCGTAAACAAATCACTGTGTCATTTAATTTTCACTGCATATTTAGTTATTTGGTGATTTGTTTGTACTTCCACGCAATTGCATGATAAATTGATTAATTAATAACTTGGCTAATTAATTAATTGGTTCAATCACAAGGGGTTATTCAGTTTGTGGCCTATCATAAAGCCCAATCAGATATCAAATTGACTTGAGGAGTGTCAAAATGGAAAATATAACTTTTTAAATGAGAAAAAAATCCATTTTTGGAAATAAAATTACCAAAGTGGCCCTCGGCCCACGTACGTGGGCAGCAGCCTACATACATGGGCCAAAGCATGCATATGCAGGCACACTCCTGCATACGCAACTAGGGTTTTAGAGACATAAAAAATGCAAGTTTTTTGCAATAATGACTGAAGTTTGGAATAAATCCCACATTGCTTGGGAGTTGTTCCAAACCCCATTTTTTCCACTATAAAAAGCCTTACATGATATATTTTCAAACACACAGAAATCTCATGGGAAAAATACAAGATTCACTAGAAAATAGTGAATCAAAAGGGAGTTTTTCGCAAAACACCATCAAGTCAATTGTGTTTGATTATGACATTTTCTAGCCCCAATCCTTTTAGTTTAACATTGCTAATTACTCTCTTATTCGTTTGTGAAAAGATTTGACTAGGGAAAATGGTCAAAATCAAGCTTGGAAAGCTCTTCTTTGAGGTATCTAGTCTAAACATTTCTTTTTCCTTTCTTTCATTTTTTGCCTTTAAATCTTTCTATTTGTTTTGTTTCCTTGTTTTAATATGCTTTAACATGTTTAGGTTTATATGTTTGTATGTTTAAAATGCATATTAGGTTGTTAGAATTCCAGTTTTGAGGTTCTGCCGTGTTTTTTGTGTTTTTAGGGTTTTTGGGAAAGAACTTGCGTACACATAATCTTGCTTTGTGTATGCAGGCTTGTTCTTGTGTGCGCAAGCCGCTGTCTAGAATCCCTAATTTTTGTTTTTCTTTTGTTTTGCTTCTGCTTTCACGTGTTTGTCTGTTTAGCTTCTCTTTTTCAAGCTTTTATGCTTTCAATGTCTCTATTTCACATGTTCAATTGCTTGGTTTGCTATCACATGTTAGGGTTTTTTAAGTATTTTCCTTGTTTTGATGACATGCACATTCATTCACATGCTCACACATAAATGCCATATGTGCTGAGTTGCTACAAGGTAAGTAAAAGGTAAGTCATGCATTAGAAATGTTCATACATTTGTGATATGATCTTGTTTTGGTGTTAGAGATGAATGTGAATGTTTGGATAAATCACATGTTACTTGGATCTTTCCTTATGCTTATGCTTCTGCCTTGAGTTGATTATAATTGTTGCTGCCTTGAATGTGATGTGATACCATATGATGTGATGTCATGCTAGATGAATGTTAGGATGAGGTGGTGAGATGTTAGAGTATGATGATGAAGCATGTTTAGATGTATAACATGGTAGGGTTTTCACATGCTAGATGAATGTTAGGGTCGTATATGTGTGGCTTGGTTTCTTATGCTTTATGGATGGATATGTATGCGTTTTAGGATGATGATGCCATGTTGTACGCTTAGGTGTATGCTAGTGTGTGTGTGAGTTAGAATACATGTATTAAACATGATTTTATCACGGTTAAGATGTAAGACACAATGATGGGAGGCCAACCTTAGGGTTGGGCGGTCTTAGGTGCCTAACACCTTCCCAAGTACGTACCTAAACTCCGAACCATATCTCTAGTAGTAAGATCAATGGTCCTTTCTCAAAAGGACGCTATATTCATGGTTCTTAACCCATTGCAAAAACTAGGTGGTGACTCCCCCTTTGTGTCCACAGGCAAAGCAAAGAATGATTGTCTTCATAAGGTTCCATCTTCCTACAAAACATGTGCAGATGGGCGCAGGGTTCTCTAGTGCCATCATACTTGACAAACTCAGGTGCCCTAAACTTGGGAGGCATAATGACCTAAAGGAAATTGGTCAGACTGTCTAGATCGAAAATTCCTTAGGCACCGGAGCCCTCTATGATACAGATTTTCTCAGTCAAGGTCTCCACTTGACTTTTTACCTGACTATAACCAAACTCTGAGGTCTTTTTCTTAGAAGGATCTACTTCCTAGTTATTCCCTTGCGGGGTAAATGATGGTGTGGTTTGGCCTTGATTTGGATCTAGTGGTGGCCATGTCTCATTTTCAGATTAGGGCACAGAGCCCTTTAGATTGGGACCAGATGAATCTCGGTTCCCTCCAATAACTAGTTGTTGCATCATGCACATCATTTCTGCCATCTGCTCTTTCAAGAGAGCAATCTCATGAGTGTTTTCCTCAATGGGGAAAGACTACTAGTAGACATCTCTTTAGCACGAGACCTAGTGATGATAGGATCACGGTGCAATGGTAACTTGGACTATTTCCTTTGAGCAATCTTTCCTCTTTATAATCCTTGAAAGGAAAAGAACAGGATGGGAAAGAAATGGGGTACATTTGAAAATTTGACAATGTGGAAACACAAAACAAACACAAAGTTAGTTTATGTTCTTGCTCATTTAAAATGCACCTATCATTTTTGAAACATTGGCTCGGACCCTTAATCGGGTATTTATCATAATGAGTTTCTACAGTGATGCGGATTAATGCATAAGCTTGGCAAGTAACTGAAACTTTCATATCATGCTCGAAATTGCGAGATGGACCCTTCTCTTTTAATTACATAGAAAGCAATGCTTTTACAAAATTTGGCTTTTTACAATGCCCCCAGATCATAGGCTATAGGCAATGGCTCCAACAATGGGCCTTTTTCAATACAGGGAAATTCAAATTTACAATGAAGAGCTTCATTCTTGATAGCTTGATCTTCACGGGGAAAAAGTTGGATTCCTGGCAATGTCCTCCTTGGTGCGGAGTTCCAGCTACTTGCCACAAATTTTATATGTACACATTTACATGATGGAGGCATTAGTGTATGCATGCATGCCTTTGTAAGGTTGGAAACCCTTAGGGATTAGGTATGATCTAATGTGCAAGCAATGGGGTTTCTTTTCCCTAGGGGTTTGATCACAAATGCTATGTAAATAGGATAGATAGAACTTGGAGTAAAGAACAACTCTTTGATGTAAGCAAAAAGGGCAATCCTGTAGACGAAAAATGGACACATTCCCCTTGACTCATTTTGAAGACAATCCTATGAAGGATATCCTACCCTAGGCTGAGATGTTCACTTGAATTTGGCTCTTCCTAGTCCTCACGAGTTTGATCTAGTCTAGGCCAACTATATGAGACAAGGCTTAACTAGTAAGTTGGACCTATTCTTAAGGGGGACCTCGATCATCTAATCATTCTCTTCATAGAATTTATGGGATAAAGCAGATCAAGGAGCCCTTTTCAACATAATTCTGTCCATACATGGACCCAA
This sequence comes from Quercus suber, assembly GCF_002906115.3. Classification (NCBI taxonomy): domain Eukaryota; kingdom Viridiplantae; phylum Streptophyta; class Magnoliopsida; order Fagales; family Fagaceae; genus Quercus; species Quercus suber. Next base: position 583,621 of record NW_027069862.1, on the reverse strand, counting down.
GAAAAGCCTGCAATTCGGCATCCAGTAACTATCTAGGGTATGCGCATCTAGCATTCGCCTTCAATGCTGAGTCCATGTTTGACCCAATATAAGGAGCGATGTCTTGCATTTTGAAATGAAACGAGAAAGACTTTCCAAGCACAACAGATATATAAACAGATAAAGGTGCAGTAAAAATTAAATCAACTACCCTAGGTTCGCACATGTGAAAAAAGCTATAAAGCATGCTTTAGGAAAGCAGTAAAGTTTCACACATAGGAAAATACCTCAAAGTTGATTTTTGGAAAACCATTTGAAAAACATTTTAAAAAATATTTTTTGAGTTTTGAAAATAGTTTACTAGGATATAGTAAAAGCATTTTTCAAAAGGAAAGCCCCAGAGGCTAATGCCAATTTCAATTTTTTTGAAAGCTAATGTCCAAAGATTAGGATCTTATCAAAAGCTCTAAAGGCTAAACTCTCTAAGTATCCACAGTGAAGTCACCAGCTTGTCGACGCCTTGCAGTTGCTCGACAACCCATCGCAGCGATGCTCACGCACTTCTCGGTGCAAGAATATGGAGGTGTGTCGTACCTCGGGTGTGTGACTAGAATCTGAGTCAATTTTAAGGAAATTGCCAAAGGTAAATGAAGTCACCACCAATCATTGGGTTTTTCTAAGGTGTGATTGGTCACCTGACTCTATTTGATTTTATTATCAATCCTAGGTTAAGAAAAATGACATTTTTCCTAATCTAATGTGGATGGATAAAAAAAATCTTGATTCTTGAGTTCAGAAGTCTGGTTACGTGTGGAGAATGTGGGGCACCCTACAACGCCTATCCATAGACAGTCCTTTGCTTTAGTAAAATCATAATTTAAGGACATTAGCAGTTGAAAATGAGCTATTGGCATTAGCTTTCAGGGCTTTAAGTGAATTGGGCTTTGAGGTTTAGGTTCGGAAAGGGTGTGTTCTCAATCAATGCTTTCTAAGTGAGTTTGGAATCGTTACCAAATCTCCACTGCGAAAATTCAGCAGCATTTCGCTATATTTTCATGGCAAAAATTTGGCAGTGCTTCGCCTTATATGCATCATAGCACACAAAACACTATTATCACCAAGTTTTCGACATGAGAATACGGCAATTGGGATGCCTTATTTTCACAGCAAAAATTTGGTTGAGTTTCGCGTTTAGTGCGCTATGGCGCACCAACAAGGTTTCATGCCAGTATATATGGTGCATGCCAACATGCTCATGCTAGGACGAGCTGAAGCCTCTCAAAGCATTAAGCACATTGATACATGTTGCATACATGGGGAAACTGACGTCACTTGGTGACATGGATTGAGACAGTCACACCGCAGTGACTATGCACACATTATGACATGAATATGAATCTACAACAATTGCCTTAAGCACATACTTATGCCACAAGGTCAAGAGCACTTATAACTAGAAAGGGCTGCTCATGTAGACACAAGAGTCCGTCATACAAAGTGCACAATCACCCACACACACAAGCATATATATACATACATCATGCATAATGCTATCACACAGAGCAAGAAAGTAAAACAGACATTTTCAACATTCCAAGGGTATGGCCCAACAAAGTACATAAAATGTAGGGATAGTTACACTTTGCCCACCTGTGGTTTGCCTCTAATTCTATGTGTCTACCCGTGGTTCAAATTTTGACACTTTGCCCACCTGTGATTGTCACCGTTTATGTGCCGTGTACCCACCTTTCCCTCAATGTTACTCTAACACAGAAATATGAAAAAACTCACTCCCATCCAGATCAAAATACTCTCACTCCCAAAAATCACTCACTCCCCATCCGCCTTGCTCACCAAAAATCACACACTCTCACTCCCAAAAATCACTCATTCCCATTGTGCATGCAAACCAAGCCAAGGAAGACAGCTCCTCTGTTCAACTGTGGCAAGAAGACTCACTCATTCCCATCGTGCAATGCGCTTTGCTTCACATAAGGTAACTGGGATTTGATCATGCAAGCAAACCGAGCCAAGAAAGATTAGGATTATTGCTCCTCTGTTCAGCCTTTGCAGGTAGATCAGGATTTTGCTTTTTAATCTTTGAAATCTAGGGTTCTAAACTGGGTTTTAAAATTCCTTCTTCCAAAGTGGGTTTTAAAATTGGGTTTTAAAATTCTTTCTTCCAAATTCAGTTCTTGCTTAACCATGGAATTGGTTAAGCAAAAACCCTTTTTTTTTTTTTTTTTTTTTTACAGAGTCGGAGAAATTTCTGAGTTGAAGAAATTTCCGAGCAAAAAACCTTTTTTTTTTTTTTTTTAACACTTGCTCCTCATTTTTATATGTATGCTTTGTAAGCTTTGTGTTGAAGATTCTAAAATGTGTATGTGTGTGGTTTTTCGATTTTGGTATGTGTTTTGAAGGATTTTAGATAATATGGCTACTTTGAATGTTTAATTGTTTTTGTGGAATGCTATTTGTATATATTTATGTAGAATTAGAATAGTTGAAATGAGTTTGATTTACTACTTCTGTCACCAAATTGATCATTGGTTCTGATTTTCAGATTAATTAGAATGTTAATGGTTGAGTCTATTTTGGACAGCATGATAGAATTAGTGTCTGGTTTTAGTGGTTTAGTTGGTTGTACTTATCATTATTTCCAATACTCCAATGGAATCAGAAAGACAGGACTCTTTTAAAGAATTTTACCTAATTGATCCTTTCATATAAATACATGTTGCAATCCCATATCTATAAAATGATCAAAAGCCACAACCTTACAGCTTTTGTTCAGCTTTTGGATTTGGGCAAGGGCTTGACTGGTTGAGTTCGTTAAAGTTTAAGACATGACTGGAGTAGAAGAAAGAAATAAAAGATTGTGTATAACAAATCATCTATAAGTTACACGAAGAACGAAAAGGGGGAAAAAAGGTCCAAACATATTACATATCTCAACACTCTCACATATGCAGCAACAAGCATTAGTCCCAACAAACAACAAAACTGATGTTTTTACCTATGCACAGCATCAGAATCTGCCGAGTGGCACTTGGGTTCAAATATGCATCAATAACTTGCAAGTGCTAATCATCCCTTTGTGAATGTTCAATGGTAATAGCAATATGAAGTCTTCCATTTGTAAAACCAAATATTTGGAACTGAAGATCAAAACACATGCATAGCTATAAAACAATAGCAATAACAAAACCTTAATCCCAAAATTTTGGGATTGGCTATGGATCTCAATAGATTAATTTAGGGTTGGCCACATATATTCTCCATCATATTATCCTATCCAAAATCATGCTATCTGTCATGTCTTTAATTATCATATCCTTCTTCACATTTTTTGTGTTATCATATCCTTCTCAATTACCATATCCCCTTCCAAAATCATGCTATGGATCTCAATATTGTCTGCTTCTGTGTTGTGCTTTATGTGGACCACAGAACACTTTTCCACATGCAAGCCCATCTCATACTTTATTCTGTTGTGTTTTATATGCAAATGGCTGACTTGGCATTCAATTTTGAGATTCATCATGGTGGCCAGTTTGTGTGGAACCCAAATTTGGTATATTTAGGAGGTAGTACTTCTTTTGTTGATAATGTTGACCCAGACAGAGTTAGTTATTTTGAAATACAAGATATTTGTTCTGATGTGTGGCTAGTTAGTACAAGTAGATTTCATTATCTTATTCCTAGAGGTAATTTGGAGTAAGGGTTAAGGCTTATAAATGGAGATGATGATGTAGTTTATATGTGTGAGATTCATGCTACATGTCCTATAGATCAAATAACACTATATGTTGAGGGTGGTGAGGAGCCACTTGCAGTTGAACAACCATTTGGTAATGAGGAAGTAGCAAATGATGATTATGTGCAAGAGGTGGGTCAGAATGATGATGATGTGCATAAGATGCATAAGGGAGGTAATGTGGATGCTGAAGGAGGTGATGGACAAGATTTTGATTAGTAAGGTTTGAGGGGCCAGATTTTGATGATGATGTATTCGGAAATGTAGATGATGGGCCATCTACACATGCAACCCCACATAGGCCCTCTGAAGAAGATGATGGGTCATCTACACATGAGGATCTACATCTGTATGCAACCCCACATAGGACTACTGCAGCTGACAATGACCCACCTCTTGAAGAGGGTGAATGGATTGACCCACCTCTTGAAGATGACATGGAAAGTCTAGTAGGATCTGATGATGATCAGCCAGTATCAACTGCTGCAAAAGAACCTAAGTTTAATGTCCAAACTGACATGAGAAAACCAGAGTTAAAGAAAGAAATGAAGTTTCCAAACTCTAAGGTATTTAGGGAGGCAATGAGGGAATATGCTATAAAGAAGCCAGTAGATATCAAGTTCAAGCTGAATGAGAAGAAGAAGATATCAGTTTATTGCATAAATGAATGTGGATGGAGGTGTTATGCATCTCAACTACCTAGGGAGTTGACATTCCAAATAAAAACATTCAATCCAGAGTGCACCTGCCCTTGATCCTTCAAACACAGCCAAGTGACTTCAAGTTATGTTGCAAAGAAGTTTATGAAGGAGTTTGACAAAAACCCCAATTGGAAAGTGGTTGGTATTCAACATCATGTGAAGCAAGCACTTGAAATTGACATAAGTTACAGTCAAGAGTATAGAGCAAAAAGGAAAGCTACTGACTTGATTACTGGAGATGAACAGCTGCAATATGGGAAGCTTAGGGATTATGTAGAGATGATAAGATTGAATGATAAAGGAAGTAGGGTTATTTTGCAAATTGAAATTGAAGATAAAAATGCACAGCCCAAATTTAAGAGAATGTATATCAGGTATAATGTACAAAAACTTGGGTTTTTAGGAGGTTGTAGACCAATCATTGGTTTAGATGGGTGCCACCTGAAAGGGAGATTTAGGGGGCAAATACTTTCTGCCATAGCTAGAGATGCAAATGATAATATTTTCCCAGTTGCATTTGCTGTTGTTGAGCAAGAGAACAAAGATTCATGAGTATAGTTTCTGTAGCAGTTTTTAGATGACATTGGGAATCTAAAACAACTTAATCTGGTCTTCATCACTGATAGACAAAAGGTATGACCTACAATCGTACTAACATATTTAACCCACATAATACATGCTTCAGTTCATTTCAACATGTTTAACTAACATATTTACTTGATCTGTTTTGTATATGAATTAAGGCCTTATACCTAAAATTAAGATGTTGTTCCTAACTTGTAAGTATAGGTATTATGTGAAGCATATCTATAATAATTTCAAAGTGGATCATAAGGGCTTGGAGTTGAAGGATGCACTATGAAGATGTGCTGGAGCCACAACAATCAGGGAGTTTGAGAGAATAATGCAAGAAATGAAGGATTTGGATGTCAAGGCATGGGAGTATCTTGCTGACATCAACCCTACACAATGGTTTAAGTCTCACTTTAGTAGTAGAGCTTTGTGTGACTGTTTAGCTAATAACTTGAGTGAGTCTTTTAATGCCATGATCTTAGAAGCTAGGGATAAGCCAATTTTAGCAATGTTGGAGTGGATCAGAGTTAGGCTCATGACCAAACAATACAAAACGATGAAAGGTATAGCAAAATACACTGGAAAGGTTTGTCCTAATATTCAAGACAAATTAGAGAAGTTAAAACATGAATCTATACCTTTCAGTGCTACTTCAGCAGGCAGCTTCATGTATGAGGTTAATAATGGCCGTGAGAGACATGTGGTTGACTTGGCTAAGAAAGCATGCAGCTATAGGATTTGGGATTTGACAGGACTTCCTTGCAAACATGGGATCTCTGTTATTGTTAAGAACCTGGAGAAAGTGGGGGACTATATGCATCCTTGTTACTTGAAAGAGACATTTGCTGAAACTTATAAAGAGATAATATAGCCAATGCCTGGCCAATCTGAGTGGGTTGAGACTAACCAACCTGCTCCTGTTGCTCCTCATGTATATAAACCACCTGGCAAACCACCAAAGCAAAGAAAAGATATCCTAAAGAGCCAAGGAACCCTTATAGAGTTTCTAGGATGAACAAGACAATCAAGTGTGAAAAGTGCAAGAAAGAAGGACATAATGCAAGAGGGTGCAAGGCAGGCATCACTAGAGAGACATGGGATTCTTTACCATCTCAGGAACCTCTGCTTTGTTTTATTTTGTTTATTTTTTTCCTCTTACTTGCTATTGTTGAATCATCTTGCTAACTGCTGGATTTTGGTTATGTAACCAAGTGCATCTGTGAGCACTAGTAGTGTACCAAGTCAAGAAAGTGGTGGTGGTGCTGCTAGGGGGTTTAAAGGAGGAAAGTTTCAACCAGTTAGTGGAAATGGCAAGAATGCAGCTGGCAAGGGCACCAAAAGTAGTAAATGAAGATGGAAGATGTTAAAGTTTCAACCACTTTTTTTGTTATAGTTCCCACTTTTTTTGTTATAGTTCACACGCTTAATGTATGTCAAGTGTCAAAAATAATATTGGCAATTTTTGTTGGAAGATGTGTATGTATGATATGTGGTGGACTAGTAGTTATGTTTTAGTTGGAAGATGTGTAAAGTCACAGGATGCGCCAAAAACAATGTTGGCAATTTTGTATGCATGTGACATAAAGTCACAATGACTGTGGCTCACTTTTATTAATGTTAATGTACATTGACACAGGATAAAGTATTTTGTTGTGTTGTTCTTGTCTTTACTTTTGGTGGATTTACACTAGACTATGTGTTTTGCTTGTCTTGTGCTTTTGGTGGATTTACACAGGTATATGTATTCACACAACAAATCATGTGTATGTGTAAAACGTGTTCCATTTATGGGCAAGTGTGCATTAACACAAGTGTGTGTATTGAACCAACACATTCCATTTACGTTATTATGTTATTAATATTTCCACATAACACTTTGTGCCAATATATATAAATCACAGAATGAAGTAAAAAAAAATTATACTAAAGAATATTTGCACAAAAACAACACTTTCCATTTCAGGAGATAGATACAATAATCAGGGACTTTGTATTTCAACTACCCAATAACATTTCAACATCCCCCCCAAGCATCATGGTAGATTAAGGTTCCTTACCCTTACATTATTGTTCATTAAGGCAAAACACAACAACAACATTGCAAAAATGAAAAATAACCATGACAAAACTAGTGCCACCTTGTACAATCTCTCACTCTCTCTAACCCTCGTAAGTTTCTCCCTAATTTCTACATAAAGCTCATGAGTTTCTCTTTCCCTCCGGTTAGATCTTTCTTCCATTTCCCTAGTTGTCATTTCTCTCTAATTTGTAAGCTACAATTCATTCTCAAGCATACTTATCCTTTCACGGTCACTCCTACAAGTTTCATTATCCACCCACTAAAAGAAGCCACATTTGGGACCAACCTGACCATTACAATTATAACAATTAATTTCACATTTCACAATTAATCACAACTAATAATTCAATTCAATTCAAATACAACAATGTAATTGTTACTTACATTAAATTGACTACAACCGAGGAATCTTCTTCCATAGTTACCAGCTTTTCGACTTACTCGTAGGGCACAATTCTCAAGGGTACAATCTTCTTCCATAGAAACCACTAGTTGTAGAGCCATTGCCAGTTGATGAAGATAGCAAAAAAATTTTACAAGCTTATAGACCAACAAATCTGTTACAAATGGCAAGAATCAACTCATCTAAATTTAGTAACAACTACTCATGCTACAACCACATTGTTAAAAATGTTGATGGGCCATAGACCTTTATTTTAAAGTAATAAGAAAATGCAAATATATTCATAATTGTCTGAATGCTTTTTATCTGTACTATTTTATTTATCAAAAAATAATTGACTGAATAATTATTTCAATAAAATCATGAGCATTATTCTAAAGAAATAATGAATCATACCACTGGACGTATATCAACACCTTCATTAGTTTGTACCAATACTTTTACTCTTTTTGATTCAACCGAAGCATTTTCAATTTGCTCAGTGTCCTCAGCTTGAACAACTGCATCAGCACCATCAGGTATTGGTCCTGGGAGAAAGCAAAATCAAAGAAGGGAATGGAGGGATCATATATTGATATGAAAAATGAAATTTAACTTGCAAATGAATACTTTGAAATATCTGGAGCTTAAAAGTAATTTCAATGGCTACAGAAATTTTTTGTAATAACTTTTAAATTTTATTAGGTAAACATTATTTTTTTTTGGACAAGTATGACCTATCACAATTTAGGATATAGATGGATATCTTTAATGTTCCAATACCCTAACCATTGCAAAAGACAATAGTTAAATTTACCATAGAACATCTAACTAAAATAAGAGTAGTGTCAATGCAGTTAGTGTCAATCACCACAGTACCTCTGTAACATTTGAATTGAAGAAAAAAACCAATAAGCTACTATGAATATCAACAAAGTTCTTCCTCCTTTGTTTTTGTTCTTTCTTTTGCTGATATAGTATTCACAAACGCCTTTGTTTTGATTCAATTTTGTGCATCATAACCTTAAACACACCTTCTATCAATAGATCATAAAACCCACAAAGCCAAAATCAACAAAAACTGGGCCAATTCACTGTTGCAACTTACAACCCAATGCTAGTAATCAAAAACCTAGATGAGAAAAGGTTGTGTTACTAAGAATACAGGGTGCGTGTTAGAGAGAGATGTAGTTAAACAAGGCAAAAATGTAGAATTGAATGAAGTGGAGCAAATTTAGACAGTTGAAGGGCAATTATTTTTTTGGGAAAAAGCAAACTGCCGAGATTGAGAGAAAAGAAACGACTCAACAGCAAGTACAGCCAATTCGTTTTGAAGCTCTCGCTCGTGCACTCTTCATTTCAACAATTAAAAACCCAGATGCAACACTCTTCATCTCAACAATGGGTCAGATGCAGCATTACCAATTCCATGGTTTCAAAAATTAAAAACCCAATTTGGAAGAAAGAATTAAAAACCCAATTTCAAACCCTAGAATTCAAAAATTAAAAAGTAAAAAGGGTTTTGATCTACTTGCAACAGCTGAACAGAGGAGCAAGCAGGATCAAAACCCAAGTTCAATACCCATGATCAAAACCCAAGAGCATGCATGATCAAAACCCACAATCAAAACCGAGGAGCATGCACAAATCGAATCCCATTGTAGGATCTGCCACAGCTGAACAAAGGAGCATATGTGTCTTTCTTCCTCGGCTCGAATCTGCCACAATTGTCTACAACGAGTAGGAGTGAGTGAGTGAGTTTGGTGAGCAAGCCGAGTGGGAGTGAGTGAGTTTTGGGAATGAGAGTGAGTTTTGATCCGTTTTGGGATGTGTTTTTTATTTATTTGGTGTTAAAGTAACGGAAAACATTGAGGTGGGTTACAGAGCACTCATGGTCAGAATCACAGGTTGGCAAAGTGTCAAAATTTGAACCACGAGTGGGCACATAGAATTAAAGGCAAACCACAGGTGGGCAAAGTGTAATTATCCCTAAAATGTAAAACAAACATTGCCATACCCAAGGAACGCAGCCTAAGCAAGGAGCAAGAAAAAATAAAGGGTACAAGGAGAGGGGGGAACCCTATTACATGCTCTAGAGAAGAAGCTTAAAGAGAGAGAGAAAGAGTAAACCACTCTGGAGGGGCTAGGCCCCCTAATCTACTGAAAATTTCCCTTTGTAGGCTTGCATCTTCTTGTTTATGTCATTACCCTTTTTGCTTGTGCCTAGGAGGTCGCACCCTTGCTCCAAGCGTCCATGCTCCATGCGTGTATATGAAAAGACAAAAGAAACAAGTCAACAGACAAGTAAAGAAAGAGACAAAGGAGATAGGGAGAGCATGCAAAGAACATACTAACAGAAAGAGCCAAATAGGGGCAAACAAATCATGCTAAACATATGAAAGGGCAAACAAGCATGTTATCAAGAAAAAGATGGTGTCCTAGGAGGGAAAATGTAGGTTTGGATCGATTGTCTATAGTTCCATTGGATTAGAGTATGGACGACACACAAACTCATGCATGAACATGCAGGGAAGCGTGCAAAGATGCAAAGAAAGCCAAAACGAGTGGCACAAAGCAAGTAAGGCAAGCATATCAATGTCACACAAAGTGGAGAAAGGTGTGCATCAAGCACACCAACACCACAGAGATGTATCTCACAAGTGGTAACATCCAAACAAGCCCTAGAAGGGATAGATGTAACTACACAAGCAAGTGGCCCCAAAGACCAACAAGCACAAGCCCATGGAGGGCACAAAGCATGCCAAATCCTAGATCTGGATAGGCAAACATAGATATATAGCATAGAAGCAAGCAAGCAAACATAGACATACATAAAAGAAATGATCCAAACCCTTTGATATAGGCCAAGGTGTATGGATGTAGGCCTAAACCACAAGATCTAGATCTACACCCTACCAAAAGGGCCAAAGCGCAAGAAAAAGGAGATAATAAGAGATAGAAGAGCTATAAAAGCACATGACATAGCAACCAAAATATAGATCTAAGCTCACAAACATGGCATGGAGTACATAAACACATAGATCTAAGCATAGGCAAGACACAAGGCCCAAAGAGACAAATCTAAAAATAGGCACGTAGAGTTAAGCATAAATATGTAGATCTAAGCACAAGCTTGACAAAGAAAGCTTAGACATGTACATCTAAGCACAAGCATGGAATTTAGACATATCTTAGCCCAAGAAGGCTAGGCCAACAACATAAAAGCAATATATCATTGCAAAAAGCAAGGAAACATGCTAGAAAAATTATAAAACATGCTAGGAAGCAAAAGAAAGCAAGAACGTGCTTGGAAAAACAATAAAAGCATATTATTGAACAAGAAAAAGTTATGAAAAGAAAAGGGTATGGATTGTAGCTAAAAAGCTACATCCACACCCCTAAACCTCAAATTCAAGATATGGAACCAAGAAGAGGAGGATTGGATGCAAGAACACTACCTTGTGATTGTGGAGAAAAGAGATGAATCAAAGGTATTTGGATGTGTTTGGGAGAGAAATTAGAGAGGAGAGAAAGAGAGTTTGCCCAAAAAACTGCCCAAAAACCTTTTTTTTTTTTTTTTTTGCAAAATGATGGTCTAGAAGCATTTATAATGGAATTCTGACCCTTTGGCCCTTGAGTGGCCGCCGGCCACACAAGGGCTGCCGGCCACCTCTGCTAACATCACAGTTCTGGCTTTTTCTGGTCAGTTTTGGATGCATATTTGAAGGTTTTTCCCAAACTTAATTGAGCTAATCTTCATGTCCCTGGAAAGTTCTGCATGTCTTGTTTCCAAAACACTAAAGAAATTGGAAATCAAATGGTCGAATCAAAAGTTATGGCCTAGGGAAACTTGCTGATGTGCTTTGCACGATTTTCTAGATATTTTAACCGTTTTAACTTTGATTTTGACCCATGAATAGTTGTTGGAAATGAAATTCAATAATATTTGTAATAGAATTAGTCCCAACCTATTCCGTTAGTCGAATCAAAATTACGGTTTCTGGTGCCCTTAGGAGCCAACATCGGGTCAAACTTTATCAAAATTGACAAAAATCTCCAAGTGGCTTGGGTTTGTTGTATCAGCATGAAGAATGATGTTTGGGTGGACTTTGACCTCATTTGACTTTAGGTCAACCCAAGGTTGACTAAGGGCATTTTGGTCAATTTGACCAAAAAAGGCACTTCGAGTGCTCTAATGCCTGAATGGGTTGCGTTATGTCAATCTAGATGTTTCACAACCCCTTGGAGAAAATATAATATTTTTGGGATTTTCGGGATCCGACATGCAAATCGAAAGCGGACAAAATATGGTATCTACGTATGGGTTCAAAGTTCAGGTATGGTTTTGGGAAGGTATTAAAGGACCATGCACATATTTGGGACAATATGCTTGTTTTCTCTCCATTTCGAAGAGACAAGTTTTGTGTGGGCCTAGGTGAAAAATTCTTGTGCCCCACCAAAAAATTTTATTTCCCCCCCCCCCCCCCCCTCCCTTCTTACGAAACAACACACAAACCAATTTTATTTCCTATTTTCTTTCATTATTTCTAGCCACCTTATTCCACTTCCAACCAAACATACCCTAAGACTTCATTTGGTTGGAGAATGAAAAATTTGGGGGGGGGGGGGGGGGATAGAAAATGGTGGGCGTGGAAAATTAAGGGGATAAAAAAATTTAGTTTTCTCTCATGTGTGTGTTAGTTAGGAGATGGAAAAGTGAAAGAATAGAAATCTTTTTTTTTTGGTTGAGAAGAAAAATGAGAGAATAGAAAATGTATTTGTATAAATGTACGCTCTTGTTTGTATAAGAAAAAAGACTCCAATGTTTAACATGGAGGGAGTTGGGGTGCATATGGGTAAATTCTCATCTAAGCCCCCTCTTTAAACCTCTACAGTTCCGAATTAAATCCTGCAAATAGAGATTAGAGTTTTTGCAGAAAACCATTACAGATGGAAGAAATAACATGGTGTTAAGAGAAATTAAAAAGGAACTTAATAACCTATTGGAAGAGGAAGAAATAGTGTGGAGATAGAGGTCCCGTATTGGATGGCATAAGGAATGTGATCATAACACATGTTATTTTCATGCAATGGCTAGCCAAAGAAGAAGAAGAAATACAACCCACCAACTTAGGGATTAATAAGGTTGAAAAATCAGTAGACTGAATGGGCCAGGCTATGACAACAATTTTGTGACTTGAAAAGAAAAAGAACTATCAAGGGAGACCGGTGTAAACCGGCCAAGGACTCTCTGATGACTAAGTCATTTCTCTCTTTTTGTAGAATAGTTATGGAGAATGGATAAGTGGTAAAAACCTTACCTTAGATTGTTGAGAATGGATCCATTTTATAGAGATCTTGGAGTGGGTCTACTTGTGTGGTTCCACTAACATCATGGGAAATGCATGGATTTCGTGGAGTGTTGCATGAGAGACAGGTGGACTTAGCAAAATATGGGAGAGAACTTCAAGGAATTCATCCCATGTTTAGGAAATTGAAATTTAATTACCTATATTGAGCAATCAGAATGTTTCATATTTTTCTAAGTGTTTATACTTGTCTATACCTCAAGCTGGAATAAACGAGTATATTGGATTGTCAAGTGCCCATCCTTTGTAGTTTCTGTAATTTCCCCTTTAGGGTTCATCTCGGGTGTTGGTGAGTTTAGACAATCCTTATGGACGAACTGGACTTTGTACTTCACCATTAGAGATCATATAGGTTTATGGCATTCCAAGGCAGATGATAGTGCACATATTCTTAAAGCATTAAATTATGGTCATTTTCCTAATGAGTTTAACCACACACAAATTGTTTTAATTCCAAAAACAAAAAATTGAGAACTGATCCAAGAGTTTAGGCCAATTAGTCTCTGCAATGTGATTTACAAGCTAATGTCCAAATGTATCGCTAGTAGATCAAAACAAGCCCTTTCCTATATCATCTCTGTTAACCAAAACTCTTTCACTCCTAAACACCTCATCATGCATGATGTTTTAATAGCTGTAGAAACTCTTCATTATTTGAACTACAAATATAGATGTCAGAAGGGTAATATTGCTCTAAAACTTGAAATGAGTAAAACTTATGACAGGATAAAGTGGAATTTTCTTGAAAAAATAATGATGACTTTAGGCTTTCATGAAAGATGGGTCCATTTTATTAAGAAATGTATTAAGTCACTTATTCAGTAAAGATCAATGGAGAGACTAATTAAAGGAGATATTATTCCATCAAGGGGAAGGGAGATTCTTTATCACCTTGCCTCTTTCTTTTATGTGTAGAACGTCTTTCATCTATGTGGAGAGCAGTTGAGGTAAATGGTAGTCTCCATGGCCTATCCATTTGCTTAAGAGGCCCAAATTTGTCTCCCATATTCTTTGCAGATAAAAGTCTCATGTTTTGCAATGACACAACGGAGGATTGCACAAATTTGAAAAATATCATGGCACAGTATGAACAAGCAGCGGGATAAAAGGTCAACTAGAACAAATTTACCATTTAACTTCAGCAAAAACTGTGAGGATGGCACCAAAGAGGCTCTAAAGAATTTCCTAGGCGTTAATTTAGCTCGGGAGGGTGATAAGTATTTGGTACTACCTCTAGTTATGGGTAAGACTAAAAATAAAGCCTTTCAAGACTTAGCGAGTTTGGAAAAGGATTCAAGGTTGGAGGGCTGTCTCATGGTTCAACAGAAGTTGGCTTAATAAGGAAGGTTATCTGGGCCATTCCAAGTCCAAATAAATTGAATTTTATTTTGTGTGGGGGCTTTGTCGCAACATCCTGCCTATACTAATGCGTAGGGGAATTTAAACCCAGCCATGGTGTCCATGTTGCAAGCTATATGAAGATAGTAAGATTCATATCTTTTACAAATTTGACTTTGCCAAAGAAGTTTGGTTTGTTATACAGAACCATCTTCAAATAATAATAATAATAATAATAATACATGCATAAGTAGAGAATGGGTGGTTTGTTAAATGCTTTCTCATTTTATATGCGTATACTACTTTCTTTGGATTTCAAACAACAGATCTTTATTTAATGAACTTCAAAGTATACAATATTTTGAATGGGTGGAAATTCCTCTAACCAAATGAGAGGGCCCTTAATTGTTTGTGCATGCTTAGCTAACCAAATAGGGTGTTGTGGTTTGTAACTGTGGAACGGTTGTTTTGCGTACTCTGACCTTATGAGTTCAAAACCTCTACTGAATCTTCTCCAAGTTTTGGCACTGTACAGAGCATTCGTCTTTTTCTGGGAAGCAAGATTTTGGAAGGTGCTGATTGATTGTGAAGACTCAGGATTGTTCAAGCACTCTAAAGAATGCATTGATTGAATTGAGTCTGGCTTAATTGTTGAGGATGTAAAAGGCATAACGGATAACTTCCTAGAAGTGTTTGCTTGAAATTAATAGAGCCTGTATTTATGCGTGTACATTTGATAACTGTAATTTTCTATATAAGAAATATTTGTATTTATTTTATTATTTATCTAGGACAATTTTTAATCTTGAAATTGTGGAAAGTGTTTGGCAAATTAATGAAAAAATGGTCTATGAATGGTTTTTTGTTGAAGAAGCATTTGAAAGGTGAATTGTAGAACTTTGTCACTACAAAAGACTAATTTGGATGTTATCACCGTACAATATATTTTTAGTTAAGGAGGAAAAAGTATATTCAGTTTTAAAGTTCAAAGGAAATTTAATTTCCATGGAACATTGAATTGTCGATATTGTAATTTGCTTCACTTTTTCAATTTGGCTATGCCCAAGAAACTTGAGAAGATTGCTTTTGGATGTACATTACCTGATTAGATTAGATTAGATATAAGTTAACCTTTCAATTTTTAACTTCATTGATGTCACAGTAAGAGTCTTTTACATTGTCAATAAAGAGAATTTGTTGTCTAAACAATCATTTAAATTGAAACTCAGACCAAATAGATTGGTTAGTATTTTTCTTCAACTCTCAAGCCATTAGTTGTTAGTGAATTAACTTAACCTTATGCATTTTATGTAGGGAAACATTTTTTAAAAATGAAGTTGATGAACATTTTTCCACATTAAATTAAATATATTAATGTGTTTTTTTTTTTTTTTGGGTCAAAACACATTATTCTATTAAAATAAACTTTTTTTTACTACATTACATTTTCCCTTTGTCTAAACAGAACTTAATTTAATTTAATTTTTTTTAAGTTTTCCGTGCATGGCAAGAATTCGTATGAGTGAACTACTCATAAAAGAAACTGTGTTTAGTGTGAACCACAAAGACACCCCCACCTCAAAGGACAAGTGGAGGACGCACAGAGCCTTCGCTGGATAACACCACCAATCATTTCCAACGGTTTGGTCTAAACCAACAAGTAACACAGCAAACCCCAAAATCAAATGAACAACTCGTCCAATGGGTTAGAAATTAGCTCTTAACTCTTAAAGGAACATAGGAAATTTGACTTGGCAGGTCCTAGTAGGTCAGACTGAGTAAGCACAATCATACCCTATAGCAACTAGGGTCGGTGAGATGGCTCTTAAAGGAGCCCGCACCAATCCACTCGGCCAACATGCAAAGTTTGCAAACCTCTAAAACCGCCACTTGTACTTTGCTACTATTACATGCAGCATGCAACATAATAGTAGAACTCTCCATTAAATAAGAAAGAAAGAAAACGCATAAACTCCCATGGAAATGCAACACAACCAAGCTGCAAAAAAGAAATACACTAACCCCAAGTCTCTAATGGCTCTCTCATCAGATCAATCATCCATCAATAACGAAGAACAAGAAGCCTCAGTCAACCTAGAATTCGAGAACTTTCACCCACTAACCCCTCACATATCCATGATTTCTCTACCTCAATATCCCGAACCTGTGCCTTTCATAAGCATACCGATTCATCCCCAGACTCTGATATGGGACACTCAGACTCAGAGGAGGAACAACAGCTTTCAAGCACCACCATCTCCTCCATCTAGCCAATATCCATCCAGGAACACAATGGGCTATATTCCAGTCCGAGTTGGAGACCTCCATCATCTCATGCAACTTCCGGTATATATGGGGACATCAGAGAATTGGGAGCTAGAACCACCACCACCACCACCACCCCAGACTCTTCCTCTGTCCGAAGCCCTTCCCTACTTTCAAAATCTTGGGCAGCAGGTAAATTCATTAGCAGGAACACAACATAATCTCAAAACACACTTGTTTTTAAGTTGTAAGATGTGGTGGATTCCTGTATTATATTTTACTAGTAAATATGTTGTGTTGTGACATTTTGGTGTGGAAACTTATGGCTAGAAAAATAATTTATCGTGTAACAGACAATTAACCCACAGTCCTAGTCTGTTCCACGTATTGCTCCTTTTTGCATGAGAAATGTCTATTACGTACATAGACTGATAACTTACATACTAAGTTTTTTGAACTATGCAACTAATATGAGTGTCTGACAACTTTGGATTTCTTGAAATCGTTGTGTTCTATGTTGGTAATTAACTGGCTACCAATCTGTGGCCTTTTGACCTCAGATATTGCTGTTTTGGTTTGTGATTTGCAGGATCGTAATGGAGTGAGAATGGATCGCTTGTCCCGTTCGTCCTCGGCCCGACTGTGAAGCTAATGGGTGTGCCGATGATGTACTGGCAAAGAGGGGGAGACCAACCTAGCGGAGTACAAGAACATGACCACTTTCCATCTTTTGTTATCGAAGTTATGTATGGGGATTACCAGGGAATGTCCCATGAACTAACCACTTTTGTATGTACTCACTATAATTAAATAAATAACATGGTCCCTTTCTACCAAGAAAGAAAAAGACTGATTTGAACTAAAATGTTCCTCAAGCAATCACAATTACACACGTTGGTATCCGGTGTCTAGGTTCGACCCTCACCTTCTCACAACCCCGTCAAAAAAAAAAAAAAAAAAACCACCAACGTGCAAGGGCTAGCAACTAGATCAATTAATATGCCTGAACTTTCAGTGGCTAAACACCTGAGTATTTAGCCTAGCAGGAATTATGATGGATTAATTACGGGCAAAAATACAAACCTGTGTTAGGTTTCTGACACCCTCAAGGGTGCTTAAGAACTAGATAGGGCATTTTATCCTTGATTTATAAGATTTATAAGTAAACCTGTTGTAATTCATTTCTTTCATTAATGAATTTTTTAATCTTCACATATATCTATACTACTACTATTTAATAGGCTTTTTTTTATTTGGGATCTTTTTTTTTTTTTTTCTTTTCAAATATGCCTTTAAAAATGTTCTTACATTCCTGTGTTTAAGTAGAGAAAAAACTAAAACTCATTGTTGTAACTCTACCTTTCACTAAAATATTGCTTTAAAAAAAATGTCACTCCCTTGGTGATTTTCAAAATAAAAATTATATATATAAAAAATAAAAACACAGTTTGCTATAAAATAAATGTGTAATATTTGTTCATTTTTTGAAGCTAGTCGATAATCTTAGTTGTATTAGTAGTTCTAAATACGTAATATTAATAAGATAATCTTAGTTGTATTAGTAGTTCCAAATACGTAATATTAATAAGAAAATGGGTAAATTTCAACTTAAAATGAATGAAAAATTATAACACTATAAAAAATAAAAAATAAAAAATAAAGCCTCATAAAAAAAATATTTTAAAAAAAAAAGTCTCATCACACTTTCCCGTGTGATGGGGTTAATATATATTTATATATTTAAGCGCACATGTGATAAGGCTAGTCTATATTTAATATTTAAAGATAAGGGCTTTCCCTAATTAGGATCTTTTTCTTTTTCTTTTTTGGTTCAAAAATGCCTTTACATGGCTACATTCTTATGTTTAACTATATTCTTATGTTGAAGTAGGGATAAAATTAAAAGATAATACGGTAAAAATACAACTCTAAAACATTGCCTAAAATATAAGGCTATTTTCCTATTGATTTTTAAATTGCATTATTCACTTATAAATTTTAAATGCATGCGTAAAATTAATGAGAAAATGTGTAAACTTTAAATTGGAATTAATGAAAATTTATAATAGGTTTGTGTGTGTGTATATAATATGTAATCCAAAAATTGGTTAGGCTTTATGCCATCAAAAACAAGCTTCGCCAATTATTTTTTATTAGTCAATAAAATGTAACAGGTTTAGCGTAAAATGTAATATTAGGATAAAATGTAAACCCCCCACCCCCCCCCCTATAACATAGAAACGAATGAAATAAAAAGGGGACTTTTGATAAAAAAAAAAAAAAAAAAAAACAAAAGAAGAAAAGAAAAGAGAGACGGACTGAAAGAGAGCCGAAGAGAGTTTTTCTCAAGGAATGAACCTAAAATATCCCTTGTTACTTGATGAGTATAACATTTCCTGTCAAACAGTACTAGTTCTTGTACCCATGCTCTAAAAATTTATTGTTTGGGCTTGTTGGGCTGAAAACCCATTCATACTCAGGGTCAAATCCAAATTGAGTCCCTACAGTAATATTAATAAGAAAATGTGTAAACTTCAACTTAAAATGAATGAAAAATTATTAACTTAAAATGAATGAAAAATTATAACTGTATAAAAAATAAAAAATAAAGCCTCATAAAAAATATATTAAAAAAAAAAAAAGTCTCATCGCACTTTCCCATGTGATGGGGTTAATATATTATATATTTAAGCACATATGTGATTGGGTTAATATATATTTATATATTTGAGCACACATGTGATGAGGTTAGTCTATATTTAATATTTAAAGATAAGGGCTTTCCCTAATTAGGATCTTCATTTTTTTTTTTTTTTTTTGGGTTCAAAAATGCCTTTACATGGCTACATTCTTATGTTTAACTATATTCTTACGTTGAAGTAGAGATAAAATTAAAAAACAATACGGTAAAAATACAACTCTAAAACATTACCTAAAAAATAAGGTTATTTTCCTATTGATTTTTAAATTGTTTTATTCATGATTTTTAAATTGCTTTATTCACTTATAAATACGTAAAATTAATGAGAAAATGTGTAAACCTTAAATTGGAATGAATGAAAATTTATAATAGGTTTGTGTGCCTGTGTGTGTATATAATATGTAATCCAAAAATTGGTTAGGCTTTATGCCATCAAAAACAAGCTTCACCAATTATTTTATATTAGTCAATAAAATGTAACAGGTTTAGGGTAAAATGTAACATTAGGATAAAATGTAAAACCACCCCCCCCCCCCCCCCCCCCCAAATGATCCTTAGATTCTTAAGTACTTGTTTAACAATGTTGGATTCTTGAGTACTACTTTAACAGTACTGTGACAAACTTCATCAAGTTTGAAACTATCATATGAGTTAAAAGAACTTTTTCATTACTTTATTTTCCTAAATTTGAGCTTTCTAAAATTAGATTTTGAAAACGTTATAATTAGTTAATTACTTTTTTTTTTCAAATGAAAATCATGAGAACTTACCCATATGTGATACAGGAGAAACAACGAACATATTGAGATGAGATATACAGTTTGATTTTTAATTAAGGACAGAATTATTTCTCAACAAACTTGCACCACAAAAATACAACTCTAAAACATTGCCTTAAAAAAAAAGGCTATTCTCCTATTGATTTTTAAATTACTTTATTCATTTATAAATTTTAAATGCATAATATTAATGAGAAAATGTGTAAACCTTAAATTGGAATGAATGAAAATTTATAATAGGTTTGTGTGTGTGTGTGTATAATATGTAATCCAAAAATGAGTTAGGCTTTATGCCATCAAAAACAAGCTTCACCAATTATTTTTTATTAGTCAATAAAATGTAACAGGTTTAGGGTAAAATGTAATATTAGGATAAAATGTAAACCAACACCCCCCCCCCCCCGGGGGGTCAAAATCAAATGATCCTTAGATTCTTAAGTACTAGTTTAACAATGTTGGATTCTTGAGTACTACTTTAACAGTACTCTGACAAACTTCATCAAGTTTGAAACTATCATATGAGTTAAAAGAACTTTTTCATTACTTTATTTTCCTAAATTTGAGCTTTCTAAAATTAGATTTTGAAAACGTTATAATTACTTTGTTTTTCAAATGAAAATCACTTTGTTTTTTCAAATGAAAATCATGAGAACTTACCCATATGTGATATAGGAGAAACAACGAACATATTGAGATGAGATATACAGTTTGATTTTTAAGGACAGAATTATTTCTCAACAAACTTGCACCAAAAAAAAAAAATAATAAGTATCAAAACTAACTATTTCATTCCAAAAAAAAAAAAAAAATCATTTAAGTCATAGTGTTTCTGCATAGTTACATTTTTACGGTTGAAGGAGTTTTATGAGATATAGAATATTGCTCGGACAACAACCCAGTTAAGTTGGAACTTATCATACTAAATAACAAAATGTTTTGGTTACTTAATTTGTTTTGTCAAATTTGCACTTTCTAAAATTAATTTTGAAAATGCCATAGTTACCGGTTGATGTTGCTAGAGGTAGTCATCAACAGCAAATAAAGGATGTGCATAAGCATGAGAGAAAGGATGTGTGAAGTTTGTAATATTTTGGTGGACAACATACACAAGAATATTATTGAGCTTGTCGTGAATATTGTTTTAACGTTAGCATTATTTTAGTTTGTTGAATAACAATTGTTTGGATTTACACAAAACTATTATCACATTCTTTGTTCATTTAGTACGTTTTAACTTCTTATAATTGAGAAAATAAATTCAATTTCTTTTCATAAAAAGGATTATGATCTTATAGTGTAACTATACTGTATGGTTCTTAAAATTATATAATGTTTATGTTTATGTTTGTCTTACACTTTGACATAAGAGTTTACCATATATTTATGTTTATGTTTACCACATAATGTTTATGTTTATATTTGTGTTTGTCTTTCTACTTTGAAATTAGATGCCCATGGTTAAATTCTTATTATACCTGTATGCCTAACTGGCTAAAACAGTCTCTCCTCCTAGCCACTCTTTATTATAATAATGCATCTTACAAATCACACGTTTTACATTTAAATAAAAATAGAAGAGAATTAATTATAGTATTTGATAATATATGGCTCTCGAGAATTTACTTGCTCATGTAGCCATTGAGGTGACATAGTGGGTTGTCTTAGAATCATAGTCCTTTGTAAAATTGAAACTACACCAGCACACCAGAGCACCAACCTCCAAGTCCATTTTATCTATATAAAAAATTCAAATAAAAATGCATGAAAAAATAAATTACATGTTTAGTTAAACTATAGTAATTATTAATTAAAGTGACCTAAAAATATGCGTATATATATATATATATATATATAATAAAAAATAAAAAATAAATAAAAAGGAGTTTGATTATGTTTGACAAAAACTGCCTACTATAAATAAAATGTTATTCATGGATGTAATTGACACTTGATCTTAGTATGTGAATTTTCTGTAATTATAAGAGAATGTAAGACTGTGTATTTTGGCGGTTTTGATTTTTTTTTATGTAATGCCACTTTTCGGCTCTTTTGCCTCCATCCCAATGAAAACAAAATTCACTTTAATCATTTCTAGCTTCCCATTCATTCTTGGAACCTGGGTGATGGTTGGGGTTGCCCTATTGATTGCTCGATGTTTTCATGGGCTTACACTGGGCCTTCTCTACAAGACTAGGACTATGTATATAGTCAAATTCTCTCTGGCTTTAATTTGTAGTTCTTTATTGAGGATTACTTTCCTTTAATATTCTTGGGTTCACTTGTTTTATATCTACTAAAGTTAATAATCCAATTTCTTTCCATGAAGAGGATTAAGATCTTCTACGGGTAACTTTACCGTAACGTTCTTGAAATCATGTAATGTTTATGTTCATGTTTATGTTTGTGTTTATAAATTAGATTTTGCCACATTATGTTTATATTTGTCTTTTACTTTGAAATTAGAAGCCCATGAATTAAGGAAAATCATTAAGGTTTCCATTGGTTGGGGAATGGAAAAATGGAAGGATAAAAAATTATGGTGGTAGGGGGGGAGGGGATGGAAAATTAAGTGATAAATCTTCTTTTCTTTTTTTTCTTTTTTTAATTTTCCCTCATATGTGTTTGATTGGGGATGAAAAGTGAAAAGATAAAAAATTCTTTTGTAGATTGAAAAGAAAAATGCAGAAATAGAAAATGGTGTAATTTACTCTCTAGTTCTTATTACATAAAGAAACTAATTTATAAGAAAAAACAAACCCTAATTTTTAAGGGGAAAAAAAAAAGTTAATGTGGAGGGAGGAGAGGGGCATATGAATAAATTCTCATCCAAGCCCCTCTTTTTCCCCAATTTCAGGATGGAAATTTACCCATGTGGGTAAATTAATGAGGCAAGAGTTTTTCGTTTACACTAACCCTAGGATTTTGAATAAGCATACGAGAATTCACCATCTTTCTTCTCCCTCCACGTTAATTAACTGGGACAAGATGGGCAAATTTCCAAAATGTTGGGTCGAGGTGTTTTGTTTTCTATCCCTTTATTTCCCCCACCCAATCAAGTAAGGAAACTATTCAAAATTCCCCCTATTTTTCCTTCCCCTTTTCCATCCCCCCTCCCCCCCTCCCTCTCCAAAATCACCCTAACTAAGCAAGGCTTAAGTTATTTTCATGATGGGTTTTGATTCACTCATATCTACCATTTCACATTTCTTTTTTCACACCTACTTTATGTGTTAAAATGAGGACACTTTTCAACTATGAAAATTCTCACATCAATTATAGATATGTAAGTGAAATAGTGAATATAAACAAGTGTGAAATAGTGAAAGAATATTTTTTTCTTTCATCACATCTTGGAGGAAATTCCTTTATTTTTAGGAGGAAAAATTACCTCCATGTTCAAATATGGGTACCCAACTTCCACCAGACAATAGGTCATATCACTACAATGGCGATATGGCTTCGGTAAGAGAATTTACCTATCAAATACTATCGTCTAGACTTTCTAAAGGAAATTGTTTTGAAAATGAGTTTTATATTGCTTGAGGTAATTCAAAATCACTCCAATGCATTAATTTGAATTTGAGAAAGAGGATATGGATTTGATACAGCCTAACTTAATAGGACTTTTATGTGAAATGTACAAGTTAATGGTGAGAATGAGGATTAAAAGTCCAAGTTGTAATGCCTAAATCACCAAGCATACTCAAAGTGAGATGATGCATTCACAATTACAATCAAGTAATAGGATACAAGTCTTGCAATCATAAAGTTCCTTATAAGCCTACAAGCCTACATCGATCTAATACAAAGAAGAAAAAAATGCTAAGTATTTTTGTGTCTGAGTATTCATACTTTGTGTGAGAATGTTTCCTCCTATTTATACTTTAGGCTTTAACGATTTACTACTGTATTTGCTACCATGCAAGTGTCACAATTTTATTGTTCTTATTCCTGTGAATCGTGGCTTGTGAAACCCTCAATAATTGTTTCTATTCACATGCTACTCACACGTGTTAGCTTAAGTAAAACTGGTTGAGGGAATTGTCTTCTCGCTTGCTCTTCACACATGTGCTTCTTAAATACAAGTGCTTGAATTATGCATCTCATTCGAAATATTTGTCACTAATTAACCTTCGTCACTTGTCTCTCCTGACTCCTAAGGGCTTTAGACTATTATGGGCTTGCTAACGACATGGTACTTTTATTGACAATACTTTTCACATATCCAACATACTTACCACAACATTTACCAGTGTGCAACAAATTCAAATTTTTTTTATTTTTTTTATTTCAGATACTGAAAACAATTAATATGATTCATGACTTAACACATCACACAATTCAAATGGCATTAGAGTTCACATTCCTAAATATATTTTGAATTACTATAAGACCTCACATCCTTACAGTGATTACCTGGACTCCACCAATAGCCCTATTCCTTACTCTTTGTTTTTTGGTAAAACAAGAACAAACCCGAACCCCTAGCCAGGGGCAAGGACAACATGAAGACAAGCTTCGGAGAAAGATCAAAATAAAGAAGGTCCTTAATACAATCAGGAGGACTAGAATAAGGAACAAAATACGGGGATAAAGAGCCTCCCAATCTAGCCATCGCATCAGCACATTTATTCCCCTCTCTAAATATGTGGGGACATCTTGTAGTTAGAGATCTGCAGCAACAGAGAGTTGCAATCATCAACAATGTTTATCAAACAGGGGTGAATAGCAGAGTCATGATTAAAAAAGGAAAGCACAATAAGGGCATCTAGCTTAATAAGCACATTAGAGAAGCCCAAAGAAGTGACTAAAGTAAGGCCATCTTTCAACACCTAAAGCTCAGCAAGAACACTAGTAGCATAGCCAACATTTCAAGCAAAACCACATATCTAGGAGCCATTGTGGTCACAAATAAGCCCACCAACCAGTCCAAGGTTACCCAAGGAAAAGCCGTCTGTGCTTTATTTTACCTAGCCAGGAGGTAGGATGTGCCAAGAAACCAACACAAAGTGAAAGGGACGGGGAAGGGAGGAAGTGCCAGAGACAGCAAAAAACTCGAAAGCTTTAGCAACACAGGTGTCTACAACCTTATCCTGAGCCGAGAAGATATGGGGATTGAAGACCAGCTTGTTCTTATGAAGCCAAATAGCCCAAACACCAAAAGGAAAAAGGATTTTCCAAGGAATATGGTGCTGAGAAGCAGCATTAGAATTGCAATTAACTTTCATCCAATCCATGAGGGGCAAGGAGAAAGAGGAGATGGCCTCGTTGGGGATACCCAACCCTATTCCAGAAGGTGATGGAGACCCAGCACTTATGCAAAAGGTGGGTAATAGATTCATGGTCAGCCCCACATCTGGGGCAAAGAGGGGACAGGTCAATACTGCGATTAGCTAAGACATCCTTAACCATACTGCTATTGTGGGCACAGAGCCAAAGGAAGAATTTAATCTTAGGGCACGTGTTAGCTTTCCAAACCCATTTGTCGAAGGGGAGAAGGGCCTCAGTCATAAGGAGATGATCCTCAAAAGCTAAAGAGTAAGCAGACTTGTTATTGAAGTCACCATTCGAGGAGTCTAGCTAAATTTTTTTGTCTTCTCGAGGGCCAAATTTGTGAATGGAAATGGCTTTCAACCTTGAGAAAAGATCACAGGGCATGTAGAAAGGGATAAGGTCAAGATTAACCTAGTCATTTCCAAGAAGAAGGTCTTTCACACAAAGCCTCTCATTCTAAAGGGAAAATTGGCCCCACAAGTAACGGTCTAAGGGAGCAGTTACCAATCCAGTTATCAATCCAAATTCTAGTCCTTTCCCCATTACCAATGGCCCAACCCAAGCCCTTCTTAACCACAGCCCAACCTTTTTTTTAAAATGGCCTAGGTACAAGAGCCACGGAAATTAAATCCATGGCCCTGAACTAGATGGAAGTGCCTAGGTAACTTAGGAAAGGCAGGAGTAGGAGGGCTACTAAGAGATTGGCGAGGTTTATGGGTCAAGGGATTTTCTCTTAATATTGGCACTACCACAAAAGTCTAGACGTTTTATACATGGATTAATTTTGGCTTGGTGTATACACACACACACACTAATAATAGGATTCCTACTAATATATCCTCACACAAATTTTTAAACTCACTAAAATACCTTTATGTTTTAGATAAATAATTTTAAATTAAAAAACACAAACTGGTTAAAAGAGTAATTTATTATTCCTAAGTTTTAGACTTTTTCCCTTCTCTTCTTTATCTGAATTACCACTTTTTATTTTAAACTCAAAATTTCAAACTTTAAACCCATGTACTAATAACTTTTTAAAAAATCATGCAGAGAAAAATCCTATAAAAATAAATAATAATAAAAGTCTCATCGCACGCGCAAAGCGTGTGTGATGAGGCTAGTTTTATATATTATCTCTTATTTTACAACAATAAGACAATTATCATTTTTATTGAGAAACAAATGCAAAAGGAGTGAATGAGTTTTTAACTCAAAAGAACACCATTTTTTTAAGGTAAGAGTTAGTTTTTTTAATCTACGTGTCATATTATTATTATTATTATTATGTCTAAAGTTTCTTGGGAAAACATATAACAACTATGTGATCGTTCCGCTTACTTCATAAATCAAACAAATACTTAATTACTATTAAGAGAAAAATAGCTCAAAAGACACAACTCTTCTAACGGTGGAGCAATGGGTCATCTGAAAGCAGGTGAGAGTCTATATAAGCCTCCACCACTCCTACAAGCAACGATGTTCAAATCCAATACCAATACCATTACCATTACCAAAACCATAACCAAAACTAAATCCCCTACCCAGGGACGGACCCGGGGGGGGGGGGGGGGGCCACCGCCCAAAGAAAAAAAAAATTGGGCCCCCCTAGCCCAAATAAAATAAAATAGAAAAAGTAAAATTTTTTTATTGGTTACATTTTTTTTTTTCAAGAGTTGTGTCTCCCCTTCCAAAAACTTAGACCCCCTCCCTTTTAATTAGCCTAGCCCAACTAGCAACTGCCAAACTCAAAAACTTAACTCAAAAAAAAAAAAAAAAAAACCTTTAAAATTAAAAATTAAAAATCTTAGTCAACCCTGTATTAGAGTACTAGTTTATATATTATCTCTTATTTTACAACAATAAGACAATTATCATTTTTATTGAGAAACAAACGCAAGAGGAGTGAATGAGTTTTAACTCAAAAGCACACCATTTTTTTAAGGTAAGAGTTCATTTTTTTACCTACATGTCATTTTATTATTATTTTGTCTAGAGTTTCTCAGGAAAACATATAACAACTATTTGATCTTTCTGCTTACCTCATAAATCAAATCAATACTTGACTACTATTAAGAGAAAAAGAGCTCAAAAGATACAACTCTTCCAGCAGCAAAGCAATGGGTCGCCTGAGAGCGGGTGGGATTCTATATAAGCCTCCACCACTCCTACAAGCAGCAAGGTTCAAATCCAATACCAAGACCATTACCAAAACTATATCCCTTGCCCAGGGACGAACTCGTTGGGGGGAGGGGAGGGGGGGGTCAAGCCCCCCCCTCCCCCTAGCCCAAAGAAAACAATTTTGGGCCCCCTGGCCCAAAGAAAAAAAAATTATTGTTTTTTTTTTTTTCTTTCTAGAGTTGCTTCTCCCTCTTCCAAAAACTTAGGCCCCCTCACTTTAATTTAGCCTAGCCCAACTAGCAACTACCAAACTCAAAAACTTAACAAAAACAAACTTTAAAATGAAAATAAAAAATCCTAATCAGCTCAAAATTAGAATACTAGCATCAAATGTTTTAAATGCTAAATATTTAGTATTTAGAACACCAAATTACAAAAACACTACTGTATGAAACCTTTCAAATGCTATATTAAAGTAGCAAAAGTAAGTTTGGTTTGTGATTTTTTTTTTTTTTTTTTTTTTTTGCCACAACTAATGCTCTTAGAAAACAATATTATTTTGTGTTTTTTGTCGTTGTTAGTAAATGATTGTATCTTAATGTATTAAGAAACAATAATTTTGTGTATTTATCTTGATTGAGTTAATACTATATGAATGCCTATTTTGGTTTTTTTTTTTTTTTTTTCTAACTTCTACCCCCTTAACTTGAAATCCTAGGTTCACCCCTGCCCCTGCCTCTCGTACAAGAAAAAATTAAATATGTACAAGAGAAAGAAATAGAAACAAGGAGAGGAAGACAAAGAGGGGGATGATGACATGACAATGACAAAATTCATTGGGAAAGAGATGGAAGAGGAGACTAACAACAACAACAACAATGACGAAGTCGTTACAGTGGCAGTGGGGCCCACCACCGATGACGTGCCCGAAGAAAATACAGGCCCACTCTCACTACTCCAAAAGTTTCCAAAAAAAATCCTCTACCAATAGCAATCTCAACCAACTCACTCCGGCGACGCGTGAAGACTTTAGAGTCATTGAAGAAGCTGATAGTTTCGAAGCTTTCATTGTGGTCTGGGGACGTGGAAACAATGGTGGCATCGGCGAACAGGACTTTTAAAACCTTGGATTGGCTTCAACAAGATTACACTGAATTTTACGACGCTGTTAGGGCTCTCCTCTCTCGCTGCGCTCAACTCTCCTCCTTAAAGACCGAGCTCCAAGCCCACCAAAACGAAGAAGAACCCAACGCCGGCAATATTCAAGCTCAATTGAAAGAAGCACTGGCTAGATCTAAAGTTAAGTGGGTTAGTGGTCTGAAGAGTCAGGTTTCAAAGATCAGAGAGGTGCTGCAAAAGCTCGAGCATGAATCAGAGCGAGAAGATGGGGCGCTTGTGTGTGTGTGTGCGCGCTATCTGTTTTGGTTTATGATTGCAAGATGCTAATGGAGTGAGAATGGACCGTTTGTCCTCGGCTTGACTGTGAAGCTAATGGGTGTGCCAATGTACTAGCAAATAAGGGGGAGACCAACCTAGCAGAGTTCAAGAATATAACCACTTTCCATCTTTTGTATATCAAAGTTATGTATGGGGATCTAAGACAAATGGGGAGTTGGGGACTACAGGAGAATGTCCCATGAGCTAAGCACTTTTGCATGTACTCACTATGAATAACTATATTCTCCCTTTCTACCAAAAAAATATAAGGACTGACTCTGAACTAAAAAGTTCCTCAACGCAATCACAATTTCACATATCAATTATCCACACCTAGGAGGCTGGGGTTCTTGAGTGTCCCTAATAGTACCACCCTCTTTGGTGTCTTGCGTCTAGGTTCGACCCTCACCTTCCCCCCATCCCTGTATACCTAGGATATAAATAATTAAAAATTTTAAAGATAATGATGATGATAATAATAATAAATAAATAAATAAATAAATAAAAAACAAGGGCTGGTAGCAAGATCCAATTAATATGCCTGAACTTTCAGTGGCTAAACACCCAAGTATTTAGCTTGCCAGGAATTATGATGGATTGGCAACAAAACAAAACTGTGTTAGGTTTCTAACATCCTTATATGGATGTTGAAGAACTAACATTGTTCATAAAGATTAGGTTTCCATTTAACTACAATACAAATGCATATTTGGCACAAAATTCTCTAATACAACCCTAACTACCCTTAGATTCACATCAATCACTCATGCCATGACTTCATCAATGTCACTAACACCATCAAATGCGTCTGACGCTTCCTCATCACTACTATCTAGATCAGTTTCCATGGCATCTTCAGATTTCTCATCATCACTTTCATCCCTGTCCTCATAAATTACAGGCACCATCGTGGCATTCTCATCTCCATCATCATCCACAACCTGTTCAAAAGGTTCGAATATAAAATAAAATAAAAACCTTGATACTTGCTAAACTTTATGCCATAAAATTTTACCACTCACCCCGGTGTAGAGGATGTCCAAGCAACTGGACATTTGAATAGCTGATTCAAAAGTTGAGACTCTAGACTCAATGAGCTGCAGATATTGTAGTACAAGGCTACATAAGATTCTTTGATCATGCAAAACAATGTCAAGGTATTCATATAAAATTTAATTTAAATAAGTTGAAGACAATATTATATCCATCAAGCCGAATGACCTTCTAGAAAGAAAGTACATAGAACCACCCCTTGTGGGGGACATATATAGGTGAAAGATATCACAACATGCACAAGATCAACATATTACATGAGTTTTATTCTAGGTTTCAGCAAAATATTTACATTATGGAGGTAACCATTTCTTACCTGATATAAAGAATTCAGGGCAATTAAAGAAGATTCCTGGGACATTATTCCACTTGCATGTTGAAGAAGCAGACTTCTTAGCCATGGAAGTGCACATGCCAAAATTGCACCCCTGGAGTGAAAATACAACATAAAAATTCATTTTAAAGTCATACTATATAGATGTTTAAACACAAGGATGGACTGTGGCTCTTAAACACCAGCAAGAAAGAAAAGGGAAAGCTAGCAAAAACCAACTGCCAGAAAGAAGAACATCCATTGCAAAAGACAAAGCACCAAGAACTTTATGTCTGACAGGTTTAGCTTCTTTCTTGTCACTATTTTGAAATAACCCAAACAAAGAGGTTAAAGAAGTAATCATAATCAACCATAATAATAGTTTATTGAGCTTGTTCAGTGGACAATTCTCAATACTTCTTTACATCCACCTTATCCTTCAATGTTCTAAAACAAAAAATATACAGCAGTGCAGTAAAATTTGAAATTGATCACGACAAAGTATTTAGAAATGATTCAGCACTGCCAACTGGGTCAACAACTTTCCTAGGACCTTTTTTTTTTTTTCTTTTGAGAATGGTTACAATATCTACTTAATACTGCAACCATAGCTCAGACTCCTACTCCCCCCACAACCCCCCCCAAAAAAAAAACCTCAAGCACTTTGTGCTTGGGGAGATCCCTCTTGGACCAAGATGTTTGGAAAAGCTCCCATGAACTTTGGCTTTGTCCCTTTTTGCTCTTTGATAAAATATAAAACTATATAAAAATTGGGTAAACAAATTCCATAGATTTAGGCATTCGTATCAGCTTGTGCTAAAATTTACGTCTATTCTGGCATAGAACCTAGTTTATCTATTTTACACTACACTTCATTATAATACTATTCTCTATCAAAATTTTATTTATTCTCCTAAATCATATCTCTCTTTCCTCAACCAAAAACCACCTCTCTTTTCTCTCTCAACACACATGGAATCTCTCTCTCTCCCTCTCACAAATCACTGTCAACTAAAAAAGCCATCATAGATAATCCAAAATCTGTCCACAACCAGTTCCGCAAAGACCCAAACAACCTGATCCACCAATAAGCCTGATCGGCAACCTCAGTCGATGATTCCGGATTTCTCCCACAACCAACAGCCCACATCCTCACTGAGTCAGTGCTCAAAGTTAGGCCAGCTGACATTGGTTGTGGGGCTCAAATGTTTTGTGAATTATGTTAAAAAATTAATGATTTTTTTGGTGTTATGGGTTACTGAATTAAGGAGTTATGAGTTCTTTGAGTTGTTTGTATTTTGATCTTGTGGTTGATCAACTATAGGACCCAATTGTTTGGTTTTTTTTTTGTTGGGTCAGGCAGTGGTTTTTGGTTAGGTTAGGTGGCGATCTAGTATGAAAGGGACAAGGAGAAAACAAGGAAGGGAAAATGAAGAGAGGAAAAAAGAGACAAGGGGAAGAGGAGTCCAGTACAAAGAGAGAGAGAAAAAAAGAATTAGAAAAATCATTTGCATGTGAACAGTGTCCATGGGTATATACATGGTTACTGTAGCAAAAATACTATTTCACACAATTTTAGCTTAACTAGTGTGGGTGATTCTTATGGTGAAATGTGTAAAATTGACCCCTTATTCTATTTTGCATTGACTAATGGGAGTGCTCTTACATTCACAATACACTTATACACCCCAACTTTGCGGTGAAAATTAATTTCCTCATTCCCAATACTTCTCTACATGTTTTTGTCAATCTTTCAAAACACAAAAGTAAACAATACAATACAATTTGAAACTTGTAAAAGCAAAGCAACTGTACAATGATTCAGCACTGCCAATTCGGTTAACAAATTTCAAGAACTTGCATTCTTAGACAGGTATATATCCCAACCCCCTTTTCACATGGAGAAACTGTTTTTCCTCTTACATATCTTTTTTTTAATAAGTAAATCAATCTTTCAAAAAAAAAAAAAAAAACAAAGAAACCAGAAATCAATTCTGTATTTCCAAATGGGTCAACAAATTTCAGACACTTGCCATCACGAGACACATATAGGTATTTCAGAATTTTTATGCAACCTTAATTGCATAAAATTTTGAGAAGGTCTGTCAGTTAAAATTTTTTGTATTTGTCTTTGCATTTTTGCATTGATTTATGGGGGGAGTACATAGTTTCTTTATTGAGTCCAAGTTCTTTCAACTAATTTTAGAGGAAGGGGGACGTTTTTTCTTGTTACGGATATATGAGAGGGGCAAGTTCTTTATGAGATCAGTTTTCATGGGCAAGTATGCTGTCCAATGGCTGATGAAGAGTATTGAAGAACTTGTTATAGGGGAGAGCTCCAAACAGTTCTTTCTCTTCAGAGAAGGTGGCACTGCTCTTACTCTCCATAGGAGCTCCAACTTTTCAGGTCAGTTCTTGCTATTGACCGAGCTCAAGGCTGCTGGGTCTAGGAGATCAATCATCATCCCTGAAGGTAAAGAGAAAATTGGCTGGAGGGCTTTTGGTCTTGAACTTAGAAAGCTGTTGAATCCATCACACTATGCAGGGGGTGGGAATGGTCCTCCAAAATTTATTCCTCAGGTGCGGAGGTATAATTTGGAGGCACTAAACTCTAGAACCTTTGCTGAAGTGGTGCAAGGCTCTCATGAAAGATTAGTTGAAAGAAAGCAACTAAAGCAGCTTGGTTTCACAGCCAAGGGGAAGTTGATACAGTTAGAAGAGAAGGATAAGGGGGTGAACCCGAGATTTAAAGGGGCCAAAGTGGGAGATTTTCCGGTGGGCAAGTCTGATAAGGTGGAGGTGGTGGAAGGGGACAGGAGGGAGCAGAGCATTAATGAGGAGGAAGGGGTAGGTGAGCAATACCTGGCAGACCCTAAGATAAGCTGCCCAAACTTCAGTTTGAATTCAAAAGCTGATTATAAGGGGAAGAAGAGTGATGCTAGAAGATTTTGCTGGACAGGTAGTGGTCTTATCGTGGAGGTTGACGTGACAGGGAGCAGACGGGTTTTCTGCGATAGAAAGAAAGGGGGAGATACGCTGCTCAGAAGGAAATCACGGGCAGAGGATAGGGTCTGTTATGCTCCAAAGACCCTTCAATGGGTTGCACGTGGGTTTAAAAAGACTGAAAATCTGCATGGTTTGGGCCTGGGCTCAAGCCCATTGCTGACCAAGACTAAAAAGGCTGATAATCTCCATGGTTTGGGCCTGGGCTCAAGCCCATTGCTGACCGAGACACATATGGCCCCTTTTAGCTCTTTTTTAACGGGCCCAAGCACCTTTGAAGTGGGGGAGAGCTCTGTTAAGGGTGATGGAGGAGTAACCCAGGCTCTAACTCCAAAGGCGAGACCCATGGTTCCTCCCCAACCCTTCGTCCTTCAGCCAGAGGTGTCGGACTGGAGCGCCGGGCCTCCGACGGTGGCCGACGGTTCTTTCTCCGCCGGTCTTAGCTCCGATGAGCTCACGGTGACACCGGGTAAGTCCGCTACGGTGATTTCGCGGCTATCGGTCGAGCTCCTCCTATCTGGCTTTTTCTGGAGCCTTTCGAGGGCTGGGATTGTGGCTTTGGATGTCAATGATGGGGTCAAAGGGGGCTGGGACAGCCGTGACAACCTCAGGCCACCTGATGTCTTGCAGCAGGATTTGCCCAGACTAGAGGAGATACCCACGAAGGCTGTGTGTGTTGTTCCTGGGGAGAGTGCTTTGGTGGTGGGAGATTTGAGTCACTTGGAGATGGGCTTGGGTGGAGAGGATAGTCTTGCAATCCCTTTGATGTCTATTACCCCTTCTGTGTTACCTGTGTCAGCCGAGATGACTTGTGTTAATGAGGCACTGGAGTATGGTAATACATTGGATATTTCTGGATGGGTGAAGAATAGACTTCCTGGTTTTAGTAAACTGGTGGGGCTGCCTCTAAGTCGACATGAGAAGTTATGTATTGCTTTGCTACAAAAGATCGAGAAGGAGACGGAGGAAGCCAAAGTGCTAAACAGGAAAGTCACAGTTCCTAGAAAAGCTGCTAATAACAAGGAAAAAGGGATGAGAGAGCTGAGGAATTTACATTCTTCGGTTAATTATGATGGTAGGTAGTGTGTTGGTTGCCGATCAAGTTTATCAGTTGGGTTCCTTTGGTCTTTATGAATTTAAAAATTCTCTCCTGGAATGTTAGGGGTCTGAATGACTGTCGGAAACGCTTGATTGTGAAAAATTTATTGCGTGAGTGGAAGTGTGATGTAATTTGTCTTCAAGAGACTAAGCTCACTGGTTTGGACAGACAAATGGTTGGCAGTCTGTGGAGTTGTCCTTATGTGGACTGGGTGGCTTTAGATGCTGTCCATACGGCAGGCGGGGTTTTGATGATGTGGGATAGGAGGGTCTTAGAGAGGCTGGAGTTTCTGTATCATTCTCCTCTACTCTCCTCCCCACTACTCCCCTTCCCTCTACTCCCCTCTACTCTCCTCCCTCTCTAAACTTCCAAACAAGCCATTAGAGTCATTCAAGAAGCTGATAGTTTCGAAGCTTTCATTGTGGTCTGGGGACGTGGAAACAATGGTGGCATCGGCGAACGGGACTTTTAAAACCTTGGATTGGCTTCAACAAGATTGCACTGAATTTTACGACGCCGCTAGGCCTCTCCTCTCTCGCTGCGCTCAACTCTCCTCCTTAAAGACCGAGCTCCAAACCCACCAAAACGAAAAAGAACCCAAAGCCGGCAATATTCAAGCTCGGTCGAAAGAAGCGCTGGCTAGATCCGAAGTTAAGTATAAGAAAGCCATAGAGTGGGTTAGTGGTCTGAAGAGTCAGGTTTCAAAGATCAGAGAGATGCTGCAAAAGCTCGAGCATGAATCAGAGCGAGAAGATGGGGCGCTTGTGTGTGTGTGCGTGT
This sequence comes from Quercus suber, assembly GCF_002906115.3. Classification (NCBI taxonomy): domain Eukaryota; kingdom Viridiplantae; phylum Streptophyta; class Magnoliopsida; order Fagales; family Fagaceae; genus Quercus; species Quercus suber. The sequence goes on along the minus strand of NW_027069862.1, from coordinate 548,617 downwards.
GTGTGCGCGCGCGCACTATCTGTTTTGGTTTATGATTGCAAGATGCTAATGGAGTGAGAATGGACCGTTTGTCCTCGGCTTGACTGTGAAGCTAATGGGTGTGCAAATGTACTAGCAAATAAGGGGGAGACCAACCTAGCAGAGTTCAAGGATATAACCACTTTCCATCTTTTGTATATCAAAGTTATGTATGGGCATCTAAGACAAATGGGGAGTTGGGGACTACAGGAGAATGTCCCATAAGCTATGCACTTTTGCATGTACTCACTATGAATAACTATATTCTCCCTCTCTACCAAAAAAATATATGGACTGACTTTGAACTAAAAAGTTCCTCAACGCAGTCACAATTTCACATATCAATTATCCACACCTAGGAGGCTGGGGTTCTTGAGTGTCCCTAATAGTACCACCCTCTTTGGTGTCTTGTGTCTAGGTTCGACCCTCACCTTCCCCCCATCCCTGTATACCTAGGATATAAATAATTAAAAATTTTAAAGATGATGATGATGATGATGATGATGATGATAAATAAATAAATAAATAAAAAACAAGGGCTGGTAGCAAGATCCAATTAATATGCCTGAACTTTCAGTGGCTAAACACCCAAGTATTTAGCTTGCCAGGAATTATGATGGATTGGCAACAAAACAAAACTGTGTTAGGTTTCTAACATCCTTATATGGATGTTGAAGAACTAACATTGTTCATAAAGATTAGGTTTCCATTTAACTACAATACAAATGCATATTTGGCACAAAATTCTCTAATACAACCCTAACTACCCTTAGATTCACATCAATCACTCATGCCATGACTTCATCAATGTCACTAACACCATCAAATGCCTCTGACGCTTCCTCATCACTACTATCTAGATCAGTTTCCATGGCATCTTCATATTTCTCATCATCACTTTCATCCCTGTCCTCATAAATTACAGGCACCATCGTGGCATTCTCATCTCCATCATCATCCACAACCTGTTCAAAAGGTTCGAATATAAAATAAAATAAAAACCTTGATACTTGCTAAACTTTATGCCATAAAATTTTACCACTCACCCCGGTGTAGAGGATGTCCAAGCAACTGGACATTTGAATAGCTGATTCAAAAGTTGAGACTCTAGACTCAATGAGCTGCAGATATTGTAGTACAAGGCTACATAAGATTCTTTGATCATGCAAAACAATGTCAAGGTATTCATATAAAATTTAATTTAAATAAGTTGATGACAATATTATATCCATCAAGCCGAATGACCTTCTAGAAAGAAAGTACATAGAACCACCCCTTGTGGGGGACATATATAGGTGAAAGATATCACAACATGCACAAGATCAACATATTACATGAGTTTTATTCTAGGTTTCAGCAAAATATTTACATTATGGAGGTAACCATTTCTTACCTGATATAAAGAATTCAGGGCAATTAAAGAAGATTCCTGGGACATTATTCCACTTGCATGTTGAAGAAGCAGACTTCTTAGCCATGGAAGTGCACATGCCAAAATTGCACCCCTGGAGTGAAAATACAACATAAAAATTCATTTTAAAGTCATACTATATAGATGTTTAAACACAAGGATGGACTGTGGCTCTTAAACACCAGCAAGAAAGAAAAGGGAAAGCTAGCAAAAACCAACTGCCAGAAAGAAGAACATCCATTGCAAAAGACAAAGCACCAAGAACTTTATGTCTGACAGGTTTAGCTTCTTTCTTGTCACTATTTTGAAATAACCCAAACAAAGAGGTTAAAGAAGTAATCATAATCAACCATAATAATAGTTTATTGAGCTTGTTCAGTGGACAATTCTCAATACTTCTTTACATCCACCTTATCCTTCAATGTTCTAAAACAAAAAATATACAGCAGTGCAGTAAAATTTGAAATTGATCACGACAAAGTATTTAGAAATGATTCAGCACTGCCAACTGGGTCAACAACTTTCCCAGGACCTTTTTTTTTTTTTCTTTTGAGAATGGTTACAATATCTACTTAATACTGCAACCATAGCTCAGACTCCTACTCCCCCCACAACCCCCCCCAAAAAAAAAACCTCAAGCACTTTGTGCTTGGGGAGATCCCTCTTGGACCAAGATGTTTGGAAAAGCTCCCATGAACTTTGGCTTTGTCCCTTTTTGCTCTTTGATAAAATATAAAACTTAATAAAAAATTGGGTAAACAAATTCCATAGATTTAGAGCATTCGTATCAGCTTGTGCTAAAATTTACGTCTATTCTGGCATAAGAACCTAGTTTATCTATTTTACACTACACTTCATTATAATACTATTTCTCTATCAAAATTTTATTTATTCTCCTAAATCATATCTCTCTCTTCCTCAACCAAAAACCACCTCTCTCTTTCTCTCTCACATACACACATGGAAATCTCTCTCTCTCCCTCTCACAAATCACTGTCAACTAAAAAGCCATCATAGATCAATCCAAAATCTGTCCACAACCAGTTCCGCAAAGACCCAAACAACCTGATCCACCAATAAGCCTGATCGGCAACCTTCTACTCCCCCCACCCCACACCCACCCCCCCCTAAAAAAAAAAAACCTCAAGCACTTTGTGCTTGGGGAGATCCCTCTTGGACCAAGATGTTTGGAAAAGCTCCCATGAACTTTGGCTTTGTCCCTTTTTGCTCTTTGATAAAATATAAAACTTAATAAAAAACTGGGTAAACAAATTCCATAGATTTAGAGCATTCGTATCAGCTTGTGCTAAAATTTACGTCTATTCTAGCATAAGAACCTAGTTTATCTATTTTACACTACACTTCATTATAATACTATTTCTCTATCAAAATTTTATTTATTCTCCTAAATCATATCTCTCTCTTCCTCAACCAAAAACCACCTCTCTCTTTCTCTCTCACATACACACATGGAAATCTCTCTCTCTCCCTCTCACAAATCACTGTCAACTAAAAAGCCATCATAGATCAATCCAAAATCTGTCCACAACCAGTTCCGCAAAGACCCAAACAACCTGATCCACCAATAAGCCTGATCGGCAACCTTAGTCGATGATTCCGGATTTCTCCCACACACCAACAAGCCCACATCCTCACTGAGTCAGTGCTCAAAGTTAGGCCAGCTGACATTGATTGTGGGGCTCAAATGTTTTGTGAATTATGTTAAAAAATTAATGATTTTTTTGGCATTATGGGTTACTGAATTAAGGAGATATGAGTTCCTTTGAGTTGTTTGTATTTTGATCTTGTGGTTGATCAACTATAGGACCCAATTGTTTGGGTTTTTTTTTTTGTTGGGTCAGGCAGTGGTTTTGTGGTTAGGTTGAGGTGGCGATCTAGTATGAAAGGGAGAAGGAAGAAAACAAGGAAGGGAAAATGAAGAGAGGAAAAAAGAGACAAAGGGGAAGAGGAGTCCAATACAAAGAGAGAGAAAAAAAAAAAGAATTAGAAAAATCATTTGCATGTGAACAGTGTCCATGGGTATATACATGGTTACTGTAGCAAAAATACTATTTTACACAATTTTAGCTTAACTAGTGTGGGTGATTCTTATGGTGAAATGTGTAAAATTGACCCCTTATTCTATTTTGCATTGACTAATGGGAGTGCTCTTACATTCACAATACACTTATACACCCCAACTTTGTGGTGAAAATTAATTTCCTCATTCCCAATACTTCTCTACATGTTTTTGTCAATCTTTCAAAACACAAAAGTAAACAATACAATACAATTTGAAACTTGTAAAAGCAAAGCAACTGTACAATGATTCAGCACTGCCGATTCGATTAAGAAATTTCAAGAACTTGTATTCTCTAGACAGGTATATATCCCAACCCCCTTTTCACATGGAGAAACTGTTTTTCCTCTTACATATCTTTTTTTTAATACGTAAATCAATCTTTCAAAAAAAAAAACAAAGAAACCAGAAATCGATTCTGTATTTCCAAATAGGTCAACAAATTTCAGACACTTGCCCTCACGAGACACATATATACCCATGATTACTTAATCTGCAAAAAAAAAAAAAAAATTACCTTGACTGCATAATTGATATCAAAGACTGCAAAAGCTTGAGTACATCTGCTGGATTCAACAACGAAACTGACTTTGCAATAACCTGCAAACAGAAACACAAACTTTCAATTGTCAGCCATTAGCAAAACCTACAGAGCACTCAAAAACAGAAATGCCAGAAACCAACCTTCTCATCTTGGTTGTACAAGCAATCTAACAAGAGCACACGATCATCGGCACGTAAGGCCTGCCTAAGCAGCACCTGAACTGAATCTGCACTCGGAGGCTGCGCCACTGTCACTAGAGAAGGCTCTGGCTGCTGCTTCTCAACATGGCTCTGGGCATCATCAAAGTTATTAAGATTCATACTTGCAAGCTTCTCTCCCATTGTTGGCTCAATGGGGTCCTTGTTAACCAAAACTCCATCGGAAGCCTCTCCACGACCTGTGTAAAATAAAGTAATTTGACTGAAACTACAAAGTTTTGACTAATAAGCATTTAAGCAAAAATATAAAAAGTTCTGAATTTCTATGATTTACTAGGAATATAACTTGATTAGAAAGCAGAGAGACTGATTACTTTTCTTCTTCTTGATAGATGGCATCGGATTGGTATATAAAGGCCCAAGATCAAGAATGGACAGCTTCTTCTTCTTCTTCTTCTGCTGCTGCTGTATGCGTTTTTGGTTAGGGTTTTGGATTTGGGATTTTGTACACCTTTTTAGGGTTTTAGATTTCTGTTTTCATTTTTTGTTTTTGGAAAAAAAAAAAATGGATGAGTTTCAGAAGATTATTATAACATGGAGAATTAGTTTAATATTTTGAAATTATTGATACCACATCAACTACATACTGCAATATAAATTAGAACAGATATTATCAACATAATGGACTTCACTCACTGTTCATCAATCCTAATGAATATGAATGCTTCCAAAAAAACAAATATACACAAACACATTAAGAATAAAGAAAGTTACCAAAAGGCTTTTTTTTTTTAATAATTCAATTGTTAAAACTAAAAAGCACCTGGGTTTAAACAAACAATTTCAAACAACTCACAAAATCAATATGAACCATTCGTCAGAGAGTGTGTGTGTGTGTATAAGGTTCACAATGGGATATACATCAACAATGAATCCTTCATTTTCCCACAAAACATTACTGTTCAGCAAAAATCAAAGCTTTTTTTTTCCCATAAAAGCTTAATGGGCACGAATATAATTTTGAAAAAAGCAAGGCTGGTTGCTCCACTACAGCCCTACCTTTAAACTCATCATCAACAAAGAGCCTTATCAGCTTGTTCAGTGCAAATGATTTATGTTTTAATAAGTCAAAAAATAAATAAAAAATAAAAAAAAGTGTGTAAGAAATTTGACTACTATAAAGCTTATTATAGTCTACCATATAGTTGAACGGTACATACAACAGTTAACACTAAATTCCACCAAAGAAAAAGGAAACGAAAGAGATGGATGAGTTACCGTGGTGGAAGATCCTGGTGGCCGCAACGATGGGGTTGGGAATTGAGAGAGTGGGGAGGGGGGAAGTTAGAAGGAAGAGAAGGAGAAAAAGAGTCTTATATATCCAAGGGTAAATTGGTCAAAATACGTTTAGTTCATCGGGTCATATGGGTTATTGCGGGTTATACATGTTAAACCCATTTAACGCATTTATTAATCATTTCTATTCATCTGAATTCATTTAAGGGTAAAACTTAGGTGATATCAACTAAGACTTATGATACGTTTGGTATACCGAATGAAGATTATAATAGGAATTGTAATTTTTATTATTATGAATAAAATGTATTGTAATATACTAATAACTAAACATATTCATTAGTTTAGTTATAAGTTATAATATTAAAATGAAACATAACATTTATTTTAAGAAATTTCTTACTCATAAATTATATCTCCTTAAAATTTGTTATTTTTAAATTTAAGAAAAATATGTGTTATTTTTTATTATTTTTTATTTTTATAATTGTTAGATGTATATGAAAAGTTTGTTTATTTGGAAATATATTAAGTTTTGAAATTATTACATTTACTAAGGAATAGCTAATACAACCTTTTAAAGAGGAATAATTATTCCTCATTTTGAAGAATAGCTATTCATAAGGAATGATTATTCCTTATAATAAAAATATAACCAAACTAAAAAATAACTATACCATAGGAATAACAATTACATTACAGTGTCCATTACAATCTACCAAATATGCCCTTAAAAAACAGCACCTAAGTATTGTATTGTTTGGCAGACTGTAAGATCTAAGGGTATGTTTGGTACGCTGTAATAAATCTCTCTCACACCGTACAAGTACTTATATTTGTTGAGTGATCATCACACTAAAGTGTGCGGCGATTGAATAGCTATTTAAAATGAAGAATAACTATTCCTCTCTCTCTTTTTTTTTTTTTTTTTACAAGATAGAATTTCTACTCTAGCCTAAACTAAGTGTATATGTGTGTAAAACTCCCTCCTAGAGACTTAAACCCCGGCCTTTGCCCCACACATCCCACAAACACTTATACTTGTAGATTAACCACCACACCAAGGGTGTGCGATGGCAACTATTCATCTCTAAAATGGTAGTAATAGCTATTCTTTAGTAGGTGTATTAATTTCTAAAATTAATATATTTTCAAATAAACAAACTTTCCATATGCACATAACAATTATAAAAAGAAATCATAAAAAAAATATCTAATCTCTCTTTCAAATTTGAACAATTTAGAAAATTTCCTAAAATATAATTATATAAGTAAGATTATTCCTAAAATATATCTTAATTTTTATTCTAATGTTATATTTTAGACAATTTGTTTGTGTTATCACTAAAAAAACAAATAGTAATAAGTATTACATTACAGTATATTGTATTTCTTGTAATACATATCCCTAATCCTATTTAATCACCATTACAGCCTACCAAACATGCTCTAACTCATTAATTTTGTGTCATGTTTATGGGTTGCATCAAATACTGTTTCCCTTAAATATTTTGTATATGTTAGACATCCTTGACTTATATTTGCCTTTCATTGCAATACATAACTGAAAAAGAAGGCCAAGGAAGCTCTAGTAGACTCTTGCTTTGTTTAAGGTGCTTACAACTCACTCAGCAATATTAGGTTGCTCTTAATGATTAGGGGTAGCAAAATTTGACACGACCCACATACACAACACGATACGAAATTAGTAGGTTATAAGTTGAGACTTAATAAATTCATGTCGTATTTGAGTTGACACATCTAACCTATTTAATAAATGTGTCATGTTCATGTCCAACTCATGGAACTTGTTTGACATATCCTAAGTATATAAACTTATTAGTTGTTGTGATTTATTTTGTTTGACATATTTGTGATTGATTATTTGTAATATTAAGATATACTTTAGTTTTGAATAATTATTTGTGATACAGTTACTCATTAATTTTGAATTTTATATTTAAAAAAATCTATTTGTTTAGTTTTTCCTAGTTTAGATCAATTTGATTAAGTAGACTCCAGTTAGTTTAATTGGTAAAATCTCTGATAATTGACATGATATCTATAAAATCTTATTAACAGGTTGACACAACTGACTCATTTAATAAATAGATCATGTTAGAGTTGAAGAATCTTGATCCGTTTAATAGACGTATTAGGTTAATATTAACACATATAATCAAATATTCATAAATTGACATAACTTGAACTCAACACAAAAACAAAATTGTCACCCCTAATGGTGAGCAATTCATCATCATCATCATCAAATTTATAAACAAATTTAAGTAAATATCATGAATGTTTTGGAGATTACAGGTAAGTGGATACCAAAAAGTTATATACTGTTAAAAATATTAAAAGAATAATAAATTGTGAAAATAATTAGACGTGAATGGTTTTCAACCAGGGTCTACGAAGGGAAGGAGAGATAAAACTTCTCCACTCAACTACAAGTCTGCCGTCAATATTTACGATTGACTAGTTAGAGTGACTGAATTTTGAATTTTCTTTTAATAGTCGTGTTACTTTTCAATTACTTTTGCAATTCTAATCTCTCTCTCTCTCTCTCTCTCTTCTCTTTTCTTTTCTTTTCTTTTTTTCTTTTTTTCCTGTTTTGGGGATAGAATTTACTTTTGCTAATACTATATCCTATATGCACACCATGCTATGCTTTATTTACCTATTTACATACATAAGTTTCATCATAACATTTATCTTCAATGTTTTTACTAAAATCATATATATATATAGGCAAAATTTAGGTACAATATTTAAATGATGTTTTTTAAGTTCTCCATCTTAAGATTTAGTCATGTAATTGTACTTAACTTAAAATACACTTTCATCCAATAAAAAAAAAAGTCATATGGCCGAATTTTAAAAATAAAATCTAAGAAACAACACATAGGTACTATATGTAAGTTTTACCTCCTATATATATTCACGGTTAACTAATAATAAAGAAGAATCATTATGATGATCCAATTATTTTAAGCTTAGTCAAAGTATAATTATCTCTATATATTTTTTTAGTTTCTTCAAAACTTAGTGCTTCAAAATTCTCTTCTCCAAAAAAAAAGTGCTACAAAATTCAATTGGCCTTCTAACCAGTTCTAAGTACAAATGTTCCTCAAAAAAAAAAAAAAAAAAAAAAAGGTCTTAGTACAGCCAAAGGGCACCCAAAATTCTCAACCAAAAACAAAAAGAAAAAAACCCAACTTGTGGGCCTGATCAAAAGGGCCATTAAAATTAAACTATTGTACATCAATTTTTATTGGGCCAATGGGGATATTTTCGTACTTTTAAAAATCCACCATCTGCCGAAAACAGCATTACTTGTTTTTATTGTGTACTTCACATATAAGGCCACATCCTCTCATCTCCTTCTACCTATAAGCTACAACTCATTTTCTAGAAGCTTTCAAAACTTCAACTCACCAAACTCACGGTAAAAACTTTCATTCGTTCTCTGTTTTTTCTTTCTCTTTGTAATAAAGTTGTGTTTTTTTATATTCCTCTTTCTTTTCGATGCTACGTTAATACATGTTCCTCGTACATATGTTACTACTGTTTATTTGGCCTTTATTTTATCTGGGTTGGTTTGATCTTTCTGGGTAAGTAGTCTGGTTTGATCTTTCAACCCCTTTTTTCTTTTTGTGAAAAATTTCATAGCTTTAATGTTTTTTTTTTCTTTTTGGGTTAATAGGATTTGAACCCAGTTTCTTGATTTTCTCATAAATTAAAAAAATGAAAAGGTTCTCAATTTTCTGTTACCTTTTTTTGCCCTTAAGTTTTTTCTTTTGTATAGTATCGATTTAACGGCACTTGTGTTTTTGGATAAAGTCTGTGGTAGCTATGTGTTTTTTGAGGGTTTAGTATTGGTATTCACTATGATTATTAGACCATGTATTTTAAGGGCTTTAATCTGTAACATTTTTTTTTCATGAATATAAATAAAAGACTAAGATTAAAACACTTTAAACAACGTTTCTGATCTAGTACTATAGAAGAACCCGTGTTTTTTCATTGGAAATATGAAAGATTTCATATTTAATCCAAGATAATAGGTTGTGAATTCAGAATGTGTGGATATAAACTTATTATGATTTTTGGAGATATGGGTGTGAATTTTCAATCGGCATATCTTGTGCCCTATACTGATGACAATATATAAACTTTTAGTCATTCGGATTTTTGTGGAAAATATATATTTTCATGGTGAAAAGGTGTGATTTTTTTTTTTTTTTTTTTTGAGTATTGTGCTTAGAATTTAAGAAGAAAAGGAAAAGGGAAAGGGAAAGGAAGGGGGGGGGGGTTGAAAAGTGACTTGTGGCTTTGTTGGACTTTGCCCCATCTTTTTATTTTTTATTTCAATGCAGGGTGTACAAGCTTAGTTGTACGTTGATAATCAGTAGTAAATGATTGTTTCGTGATGCATTGTTGTTGATTCTTTAATTGAGATTCCTTGCAAATAGGGTAAATTTGTGTGTTTCAACTCCTGTATGAATAGATAAATCACAGTGATTAACGACTGGATTGGAGGTTTAATTTGTTTTGAAAGGACCTCTTCTAGTTGCCTCTCTTTGGAAAGTGTAAATTAGTAACCCTATTTTATGCACTCACCTCTAGAAATTTTCATTAGATCTATGTAATATGGTTTGTGATGGTAAGTTGTAATGTCTGAGGGAAGTGTAATTCAAGTCATAGACTTGGATTTTATTTTTTGGATTTGGAGGGGGGTGGGGGAAGGGAACACTTCAAAGCATGTCAGAGATGTGATCAAGAAATCATTTTCTAACAGAGGAAAAAAATGTTCCAGGGGATCTATGCAGACTTTTAGATTAAGTGGAAGATTCTTAAAGTAGTTAGCAAACCAATCCTTGCAGCAATTGCTTAGATATATATAATTATAGGCCGAGGCATTAAGTTGTAGAATCTGGAGTAGCAGATTGTGACAAGAGTACTTGTTTTCTTTTTTGGTTTGAAGCACAACAGAGATGGAGCCAAGCAAGCCCTTCATGGTACCATTTTTCATAGGAGAAACAAGTTCTTCAGAGGATCTACGATGGCTTCCAAACCAAGTGAAAGACTCATGTGGTGATAGCAAGCCAATCTGCACTACGGTTGAATACTTTATGATGGTGTATAATCTTGCAAGGCAAGGCCAGTCCTAACACTCAAATCAAAATTTGTTTGGATCATTTTTGCTGGAATCTTTATCACTCCCTTCAGGACAAATAATGAGTCAGATTCCACAATTATCTTTTTGATTCACTCTCCCTAAATCATGTAGATACAGCTTCCTTTTAGTGACATCTAATTAGCTTGCCTTTAGTGCCATTCATTAGAAGTTCCCATCAAGTGGATTGCCTCCTCCCTTGTTTGTGGGTATTTCTTGTAGTTGAGAAGTGCCAATTTAAAACCTAAGGAATATATTTTGATAAGACAAATGAAACATGTAATGACTTGTGGAAATACATTATTAGTTGGTAGTAAGGCCTTGGATTCTTACGTTGGATCTAAAGAAAATGTAGAGGTGCTGTTGCATTATTGTGTGGGACTTTTAGCTTTTAAGTAGTGACATGAAAACTCAACTTTTTAGATCTTTAGTACTTGAAACTGTTATTGACTTGTATATAAAAAATAAAATAAAAACATTAAAAAAAAAAAAAAATGCTGTTCTTGACTTCTTATTTTTCCCTAATCAAATAGATTCCAGGACTTACGAAAACTGGGGTATGCAACATTGATTAAGATAAATGCTCTAGAGCTTGCAATTTAAATCTCTGGAGCTTTGCTGGTCAAGATTGATTATCTTGTCGAGAGAATTATATGTATGATAAAGATTAAAGAAGGCTTTGATATGGCTTGCACTTACTAATTGTTTTGTACTGGAGATCATTTATATTTATACATTTTATTGATCTAAGTTTGAACTAATTTTATTGTCCACAGTTCTATGCTCTAGGTTCCAACTTCAAATTCTATTGCAACACTTATGGCTTGTTAACAATGATGATGTCCACATTTTTTTTTAGAAATATATCTGCGCTCACACAGATACAGTCTATAAGCACATGCTAATATAGCAAGTAGTTTCTTTGCCCTAATATAGTGAGTAGTAATTGCAGTCACACACACAAGCATTATGTATGACATTTGGTTTTATATGATACTGTTGTGATGTGCTGTTATATGGCAGATTTTAGTTGTGGTAACAGCTCGACTTCCAAAATGCCAAAGGTTAGAAGAAAGTCTTCCTTGTCTGCTGATCAGCCTAGGGCATCTGCATACCCTGAGCAATGTATACCAGAAGAACAATTGGAATCAGGCAATGATGTGAAAGAATGGGAAGAAGCTAGATGCCCAATCTGCATGGAACACCCTCATAATGCGGTTCTTTTAATGTGTTCCTCCCATGAGAAGGGCTGTCGGCCCTACATGTGCAACACCAGCTACCGGCACTCCAATTGTCTCGATCAGTTTTGTAAGTCTTTTGCACCACATGCCTCAATAACACTACTGCAAGAAATTCCTCTCCCAAGCACAGACTCTCAGAGAGGGGAAGATGGGTGGCAGCATGGGCAAACAATGCATTGTGGGAGCCCATTGCAACCAAAGCTTGTCTGCCCTCTTTGTCGGGGAGAGATCCATGGATACATTATAGTAGAGCCAGCTCGTAACTTCATGAATTCCAAAGGAAGGAGTTGTTCTTCTGAGACATGTGATTTTACTGGGACCTATTCAGAACTCCGGAAGCATGCAAGGTCTGAACACCCTTCTGTCCGGCCATCAGAGGTGGACCCTATGCGACAAAGTGATTGGACAAGATTGGAAAGTGAGAGGATCTGGGAGGACGTCCTTAGCTCACTTCATCCAGAATTTGGGGAAGAGACTAGTGAAGAACACATTTTCTCAGCAGGTCTTGATGACTTTGCTGTGTTTCATTTTGAGTTTCTTATATTATCCATTCTGCTCAATTATCCAAGTGATGGAGAACAGTTGCATAATAGGAGATCAGGAAGAATGTCAAGGGTAGACTATGATTATGATCTGGAGGCCAGTCCTATTGCTGGAAGGAACAACAATTTGTTGTCAGACAGTATGCCACAGTCGCGGCAAATTGCTCGACGGGCACATGATTATTCCAGTCGTGCCATTAGGGGGGGCAGCAATACATCAGCACGTGTGCCTCTTCTACAACAAACATCTGGGTGGTCATCAGAAAGTAACTCCCATTCTTCATCATCACAGAGTAGGTCCTATATTCCCTCCTACAGTAGGCCCCGCTTCCGGCAAATGCCTGCACAGGCATCTGGGAGTATGCGGAGTTATCCTAGGCAGTTAAACGAAAATATGCCCCATTCCCGACGATTGCATTGGCGGGGTGAAAGACAGTCACCATATGACTGGCGGTGTGAAAGATGGTCACCATACAATAACCGGCGCTGATTGCAATTACATTGTTACCAAAGTCACTTTGTAAGTGGGCCGATTTATCATAGGGTCAGGTTCCAATTGTAAGTTATCCATATCCTCGTTTTTTTTCCATGTAATATATAAATTTCTTTTTCTTTCGTTGCTTTAGTAGCATGTAATCTTTTGAGGATTGGGCGGATAGAACAAGCTTCTTTTTCTTCTTTTTTTTTCTTTTTTTTTTTTTGCATTTCAGAGGAAGGATTGCTGGAAGTTTCAAGTCTTTTTCTACTCTAGAGGTGAAATAAACACTGATGATTCCTTTTGTTTCAAGGGATTGAAGAGGTGAAGTCAAAGTTAAGGATCTTTTGGCCTGATTGCTGGATGACTAAGTTGTATGCATTACCGAGTTTTGTATACTCTTTAGTGAAATGCTTTGATTAACATTTTCTTAGTGTATGGATATATTTGTTCTTAATTTCATTGTGAATATTTTGCGTTTTATTTCCTTTTTGTTGGGGTTGTTTGGGGATTGGGGTATGAGCATTTAGTGAACAAGGTGAAATATTGTAGTGCCTAGTGAGTTGGAGTCATTTTAAAAACAGTAATTTGATGATCCAAACACAGTCAAATCACTAAATGGGCCAAAATACAAAAGGATTTGTAGGAACCCACCCAAAAAAAAGTAGGCCCAACATTGAAGTAGACCGGAATTGAATTGAATTTTTAATTGTTTAGAATGAGCAACAAAAAAAGTATAGAAATCAAATTGTGGTCAGAATTGAATTTGCGTCTGATATTGATAAGAAAGAAAAGGTTGAATTGAAAATTGCATCCATTAAGTATGGGAAATTTTGATTGGTTCAGGTGCATTGCATTTACATTGAGATTTCTAATTAAATTTAAACGCTGATTGCTATCGTCTTTGCTTCCATCATCACTCTTGTTATCCTATCTATCCTTTTCTTGCTGCCTGTCATTTCTGATTTCTGATTTGCTGCGTTGGGGAGATATTATATATAGGCTGGTAAATCGAGTATGAAAGACTCGATTTCTATGTGGACACCACGTGGAAAAAATGCCAACTCAGACCAGATCTAAACATAAAAATCGACTCTCAAAAACTCGATTTATAGCTCCTAAATCGAGTTTCTTAGACTCGAGATGCTAGTAAAAAATATAGTTTGAAACTAATGACTATTAACTACATAGTTGGGATTTTATGGTTAAATCCCAATTTCGTTCCGGGATTGGGGTATGAGCATGTAGTGAACAAGGTGAAATATTGTAGTGACTAGTGAGTTGGAGTCATTTTAAAAACAGTAATTTGATGATCCAAACACAGTCAAATCACTAAATGGGCCAAAATACAAAAGGATTTGTAGGAACCCACCCAAAAAAAAAGTAGGCCCAACATTGAAGTAGACCGGAATTGAATTGAATTTTTAATTGTTTAGAATGAGCAACAAAAAAAGTATAGAAATCAAATTGTGGTCAGAATTGAATTTGCGTCTGATATTGATAAGAAAGAAAAGGTTGAATTGAAAATTGCATCCATTAAGTATGGGAAATTTTGATTGGTTCAGGTGCATTGCATTTACATTGAGATTTCTAATTAAATTTAAACGCTGATTGCTATCGTCTTTGCTTCCATCATCACTCTTGTTATCCTATCTATCCTTTTCTTGCTGCCTGCCACTCTTACTTTTGCTGTCATCATCTCCTTTGTTGCTCTTACTGCTACCTTAGCAATTATCATCTTTCTGACTCTTGTCATCCCTTGTCTCATTCTTGCTGTTTGTTAAAAATTCTTCCCTCAGTTGGTAATCTTGTCCACCAACCAATTAGAATACTCCAGTCATCTTGCGAAACTGAACATTGATCCACTTCGATCAGCTATACCCAACCCAAGAAGCATATTTCTTATAGAAGCTGGAGTTGTGTCTACTGGAGCAAAAGTCTTCCTCCCTCTACCTCTAGGCATCGCTTGCAAAAACAAAAATTGTCTTAGAAGTCTGTCAAACCCACCAAGAAAGTATGGTCTGCACCTGGAAGAATTGGAGGAGATCTCCACCAATAACAATTCTAACGGACAGTACAGCTTGACTTCTTGGTGAAGCATTTGACCAAATCTCTTTCAGTCACAAACTTTAGTCTTGGTGACAACTTTGCTAAGAAAATTGCTATGACCATAACTAGAAGAAGAAGGTGGAGCTATATATTCATTCTCTCCATCAACCATATTTGCAAGTTCAACGGGCTCCCTCGGAATTGATGTGATTCCTCCAAATAGAGTCCAATCCAAGGATAGTTTCTACTAATATTAGAGGAACCAGGCTGCCACAATCTTTCATCTGTTTAATTATTCCCATAGCCTGTGCATCAATAAAACTGGTCTCTAAGGAGATGGTAAGAACTCTCCAATAAAGCGAAGAGCCAAGGCAAAATTATTTTCCATGTTTTCAGAGAGATTGTGAGTTTTTCGAAACATAAACTTCTCAACAACCATACGAAGGCTCACCATATAGCCGTCCATCATGTTACAATCACAATTAGAAGACTCGAGGCATCAAATAGAATCTCCCTATATTTGGGATTACAAGAGACGACCACAGATCTTTTGCCAAATTCATAACCAAGGATGGCTGAAAACTCCTGAATGTTTGGATAGAGCTTAGCAGTTCCAGATCTGAAAAACATGGTCTTCTACATCCCAAAACTTTATTGCAACATGAAGAAACTAATGATGAATCTTCACACCTCTCAAAGGATTTTATTCCCTCCAATTTGAAAGCTGAAAAGTTGGTTTTGTTTGAAAAAGGATTTTGTTTGAAAAATCAACGCTACCAATCCGTCACATCTTGAGCAATTGAATGAGAAGTAGATTGATTATTTGCCATGTTTGATTGTACTGTTAATCATGCTTAAATAAGATTCCAAGTTGCCTAGCGTCCAAGTTCCACTAGGATAGGGTTTTCAATTTTTATTTTTAAGTGCAAAATATCCAAGAAAAAAAGTCTGAACACACATCAAAACACATAAATATATATATATATATATATATTGGGGGCTGACAAAGATGTGCCAATCGACAATTCCCATGTGCTGATCAGCACACTCCTCCAAGCCTCCTGATTTTGCTCAATTTTGCAATTTGACCCGTTTTGCTCTATTTTCTTCATTTTGGGTCCTAAAACAATATATATTTTTAAATTCACCACATTCTTAAAAATTAGGGGCATTCAACTATCCCTCATCGATATTTGTAAATAATAAATTGATATAAAAAAGGATCATTGTGCAAGTAGAGCATAGTCTAGAATGGGATTATCTTCTAGACGAAATGGCGGTGGAGAAAATAGTCTCTACATTCTCAAACAGTCCTTTTTTTTTTTATTAATTACAAAAAGGCAAAAGAAATGGGTTAGATGCAACACCCTTTTTCATCTTTTTCATTTCAATGTTTCTATTTCTCTATTTCTCTATTTCACCTTGTTTTCCTATGGTGCCTCTCAAACTATGATGAGATAGTAATAGTGTTCATCCTCCCTACTTGATATTTATGGAAAAGTCTAGATGTCTAGTTTTCATAGGCTCTAACCTCATTCAATTTGGAAGTGTGGTTGTCAAAATATCATGCTCAAAAGGGAGGTGATGTAGTGTAGAAATTTTAACACTTCTTGGAAAATCAATTCCTCATAATTCAAAAGGGATATCTTCGAGTCCTTTTTAGATAGAGTAGCTAATCCATCATAATTCAACATGGTCTAGAAATACTCCCATTGTGGCTAGATTAGTATGGTTAATTGCACAAATATGCTCTAAAAATAGCTTTTTTACCTGAAAAATAATGAATTGATGTTTCCTTGATTTTCATCCATTGCAGCTCCAAATCACCCATGAACTCTCATTTTGAAGGAAATTGTATGATTGTTAAGATGGACAAAATTTTATCTTAACTAGACAGTCGAATATTTTGGTCAACTTTTTGACGAATCCCGGTTAGGGTTAATCAAAGTTGGTCAATATTAGCTAAAAATGGCAAATTTGGGATTTTGAACCCTTGGATCATTAAAATGGTTTTTCCATGGCCCAATCAGGATAAAGAGACTTTTCCATGTAACTCCATATTTTCTTATGTTTAAAAACTTTAACCCGATGTATATGCATGGTACAATTGGGAACACACACACCTGCGCGTGCATATATATACACACACCTAATAAATAATGGACCATAAACCTTCATACTATTATATAAAAGTTTGATAAATTTGGATGAATTTTTTATTTAGTTGCATACACATTTTTGAAAATTTTTATTTTCTAAGTTTAGATGCATGAAGTTGCATGAAAATATAAATAATAAAAAATTAGAATATAGTTGAAAGGACACTTAAAATGAAATTGTGGTACATTTAAAATCTAAAAACACTTAGCATCCTTATCAAAAAATGAAAAAAAAACACACTTAGCATCAAATTATCTAGGGCAATTAAACTTTCCTCATCTTTCACTTTAATATGATATATATTATTATTCAGATCCCCTCATTATCACTTTAACTTACATTAAAAACTAGGATTTCTATAATAGAATTAAGGTTGTGTTTGGTATTGGTTAAAATGATTTTTTTTTAATACTATTTAGCTTATTTTTGTTACTATTCAGCTTATTTTTATTACTATTTATAGGTTTCACTGTATTATTTCAACTACCTTTTAGCTTTATCAACAATACTTCAACAGAAAGTTTTCAGTTTAAGCTAAATAAGTTGTTTCCAAACAAACTTCAAATATGTCTCTCTTTTATTCTTCATATATTATTTTGTTTAGTTTTAAAATGCTTACAACTACTTAAAATTTAGATAAATACTAATATTTTAGATGTTCACTTTAATTTGAGATTCACCTGTCTTGTCCAACCTCCAACTTGACTTAAAATTAGATAAATAAATTGGTTTGAGTTTTTAAAATTTGAGAGATGTTTGGGATAGAATTTCTAAATTTTAATAAAGTAATATAATATACCAAATTCTTTGTGGATTTAAGTTAAGGCTTTTTCCCTTAAACCCAACTCTTGTCATTACTAGTATTTTTAATTGCTTTAGCTGTACACCCTAGAAAGAAGCAACCACTAGTGACAAAATTGTTACCATGTTAGCTACTCAATCCAACTCCTAAGAGCATTAGCATTAGCTAAATAAGTTGTTTCCAAACAAACTTCAAATATGTCTCTCTTTTATTCTTCATATATTATTTTGTTTAGTTTTAAAATGCTTACAACTACTTAAAATTTAGATAAATACTAATATTTTAGATGTTCACTTTAATTTGAGATTCACCTGTCTTGTCCAACCTCCAACTTGACTTAAAATTAGATAAATAAATTGGTTTGAGTTTTTAAAATTTGAGAGATGTTTGGGATAGAATTTCTAAATTTTAATAAAGTAATATAATATACCAAATTCTTTGTGGATTTAAGTTAGGGCTTTTTCCCTTAAACCCAACTCTTGTCATTACTAGTATTTTTAATTGCTTTAGCTGTACACCCTAGAAAGAAGCAACCACTAGTGACAAAATTGTTACCATGTTAGCTACTCAATCCAACTCCTAAGAGCATTAGCATGGGTATAGCACAACCGACTAGTCTGAGTCTTTTGGCTGAATATTGCTGAATTTGGGGTATCTTTGCGTTATAGGCACTGTTTGAATTTAAATTTAACACTGAGATTACTTTTTTAATCCAACAATAACAACTAATAACAACCTGTCATTTTAAGATTTATTATAAAAATTGTGTGCGCATATCATTTCTCAAAAAAAAAAAAAAGTGGAATAGATTTGTGGTAATGGCATTGCTAAAATAGGGAAAAAAAAATTTGGCAATTGTGGCAATACTATTGATTTATTGTAAAAATATTGTGTACGTAACATTATATTTTTTTAAATTCTTCCCCAGATTTCGGCAACCACCTTTTTTTTTTTTTTCTTTCCACCCATTTTCGGCAATGGGATTGCCACAATAGGGAAATTTTTTTTGGGCGCCCACACTTCGAGCACTTCTCACACACACACACACACACACACACGGTCAGCTATTTGGGCAACAGGAATTTTGGTAACACCATTGCCAAAATTCCAAATTTTCTCTCTCCTCCTTTTTCACTCTCTCTCATACTTTTGTTGGAATTTCAGAAACGGTGTTGCCGAAATTCACTCTCTCTCCTCATTCCCCTAAATAAATTCAAACAGTGCTTATAACGCAAAAATATCCCAAATTCAACAATATTCAGCCAAAAGACTCAACTAGTCCAGCTAAATTATGGCTGACAAACCCGAAAATGACCCACATTGTATTAGCAATCCATCAGCAAAAATGCATTTTTGCTAGTGTGCTTATCCAATAATACATAAAACTATAACATAGGCAACATATTTTTTCTATTTTTTTAATCATTGAATGATCTAAACACCCAAACTTCATCCACAAACAATCAAAACAAATCTCATGTCGAACCAAAATCTCCAGTGTCGTCAAAATCTATGGTTGCATGACAACAACATCGATGAGGTAACAAACCCTTCTTGAACTTCACATCCATGAGACCATGACAATACCGGTGAGGGCATGAAGGGGAAGAGAATTAGGGAGAGATTTAAAAATTTAAGAAAACAATACTTTAATTAAACAGAGAAGGGAATAGAGTGGGATGTTAAATGTATTAGAGAGAGAATATGTAAAATAGAAAATATAAATTCTTTAAATTATGATTTGGCTAAGATTTAGCTATGCCAATGCAGATGCTCTAAACTTGTACAATTTTGTACTAGCTTATTTTCTCGTCTTCTTGATTAAGTTCAATTTTTCAAGTATGAGATTTGTGACACTAATATGTTACTCGTCTTAGTTTTCCATGTCCAGAGTAATTAGAGAGGAAATTTATTGCAATGAATCGAGTGTTTTGTTGTCCCACAATGAAATTATAAAGTCATCCATGTTCCATACATATGTACGAGAAATGCAACAACCCAAGATTTTCAGAAGATCACCCACCACTCTATCTTTGGTCTCAAAAAAAGATCACCCACCAAACTAATTCCCATAATGTTCAAATTTTTGTTAAGAAAGTTTTTCTATCTAAAACAGTATGAGAAAAGAATGTAAAATATTTAATTAGGGCCAGAATAGTTTAATAGATAAACTTGGAGAATTTTCAACTATAAATAATTACACCCCACCGTTAGCAAATCTTTTCCAACATGAGGAATTGAGAAAAATATTTGTCATTAACTATGAATGGAATATCATTACAACCTCTACAGAGTAGTTCTACTACCAGTAATGGTATTGCTACAAAAAGAAAATTTCACTTCCACGGGCCATCTATATGAAGATGTCATAAGATTAAACCACCCCCCTTTCCCTACACATGCTCGCTATGGCCATAAGTAGATACAAACAACATATGTATATCATGTTGAGAGCTTAGCAGGCATTAGAACAAAGCAGATGCTCCCAATTAAACTCAGCCATGAACTGCAGCAGCTTGAGCTTCTTCCTCAGGCTCAACCTCTGTTGCGGAGATTAGTGATGCAGACTGAATCTTTCCCGCATGATCCAGCCGCATTAAAATTACTCCCCTGCAGAATATATTTGTCGAAGAAACTAGATCAGGAGAGCAATGATCTATTACTTAAAAGCCAAAATAAAGATGCGTCGACAACACATACATCCAAAGGGACTTGGTACTATCAAGACACCTAAATACTATATAATAAAGCTAAAGCTTCTTAATTATCTTCATAGTTGTTTCAAACAAAGTATGGCAGCTCTTCTACATGCAGTGATGAAAACTGGAAAATTCAAATCTCAAATCAGTAGGAGAAGACTATGATAGGCATGCATCCCCAGTGGCCTGGCATATTTTGGTTATCTGTAGATGGATTTTATCTACAAGGAGCCCCTTCAGTAAATTCTTACCTAAATGGAAATTTTGTGCACCATTTTAAATAAATGGGGTTAACTTAATGCTTAAAGTTGATCTGCATTTAGTAAGAACATATGGAACACAAATACAAAATTATTGCATAAAGGATAGAAAGGGGGGCTTATTCGTAATAATTTTCTTATTGCCCTTTTGAAGCACAAGTCTGTTACTATGTTCTTCAGCTACATCTATGTCTTCGAAATATAACATCATTTAAGTTCAAAAATTAACACCATCAATATAAATTAAGGAAAGAAAATTGTTTCAGTGGAGATGGTGAACTTGCAATTAAAAACCATACTTGAAATAAAGAACTTTCTCAAGAGGCAGAAGGCACATGTATTTCAGAATATAAATAAACCTTACAATATATTTACCTTGCATAGCGAGACTGTATTGAAACATCCCGAACCTTAATTCTGTTGACTGTACCACTTTGGCTAACGAGAACCACTTGTTCATCGCTTTCACCATCATCTGTTAATTATTATCACAGATATATATACCCCAAAATAAAAATGGAACATCATCATGAATTGTGTGACAAAAAAAGAATCATACATATCAGAAAATCAGCTCCAAGCTATAGCACTACCTGACAAAGAAAATCCAACCACAAAGACTGCTGCCAAACGGTCCTCCGCCGAAAACTGAAAATAGGGCAGCAGAATAGCCATAAGACAAGCTACATTGACAAATGAACTAAATGTAATATTTTTGAGTTGGGAAGTTTATATGGAGACACCTTGTATCCTATTAAACCAACTCTATTTAAAGGTGATGCACGAAAGGAGCTCAAGGGCACACGCTTTCCAAAACCACTTTCAGACACAAATAACAGCCACGGGCCATTGAGGCTTTTAGCACTGTGGAAATATTTATGAAAGATGTAAGAGATAAAACGCCAATTGTTATGAGATCAAAACAACAAACAGCTAATTAACATATGGTCATCATAAATAAAACAGTAATGAAAACAATACCAAAACAAAGGAGGCCAAAATCCAACCTATTTCTCAGAAGCTCACACTAGAGTATAGCTAATGTTAAACTACCGATCGTCCCAAAAGCTTATGTTGTTAGGAAATGATGAATTTAATCACTTAACCATAATTCTCACACTCTCCCTCACTTGTGGGCCTAAACTTCCCCTTAGTAAGTGAGGGCCCAACAAGTGGGAATTTAACATTTTAAATGGGAGGTAGAGTAAAGTCAGGGATCGAATTCAGGATCTCCTGTTCTGATACCATGTTAAACTACCGATCGTCCTAAAAGCTTAAGCTGTTAGGAAATGGTGAATTTAATCACTTAACCATAATTCTCACAACTAACATGAGCTCAAAAAGGAAAGGAGAGAACAAATGATGGAATTTACACTTGTCATCCAATAAAAGTAAAATCCAGAATGGAAAACTGTGCTGACCTTTGTTCTTTTGGGAATTATATATAAATGTAGCACCATTTTTTTTATTGGTAAGTTATGCATGCACCTAGTGGGTCTTGAACTCACGATCTAAGAACTTATAAGAAGAGCAGGGGCCAATTGAGCTAGAGGTCATTGGTCTAGGACCATGCATATTCTTTATTAATTCTCCCAAAAACAACAGAGATTAAATATATGAATAGGGACAAGTGTGTTCCATTATGATATTTATTTTCTAATATTTCCGTGACATGTAGAAAAGGGATAAAAGTGAATGAAGTCTAGTTGACTAGGATCTTGGAGATATTTAAATAAGCTTTGTTGTCTTTGTGTGAACAAATAAGGTTAATATTTGATTAAAGCTTAAACTAGGAGCCAATAAGTAATTTGTACAATTTTTGGTCAAGCCCAAGGGTGGCTGGATAAAACCTCTAGGGTAACAGTTAAAGACTTATATAAATAGGAAAGAAAGTGATGAGAGTAAACCCTAATTCCGGCTTGGGTTTAGGTTTGATTGAAGGAGAAACCCTAACAATTGTATTGAAAACATGTGAAAGTAAATGTTGAAACCTAGGGTTTTTGAGGATTATGTTAGGATTTTGATTGACCATATGTAATGATTGCAATATGGTTATTGATAGTGTTTAATCATTAATAAAATTGCAGAGAGGATTTAGAAGGCAACAAAATCAAGCTCAGATGCTACAAGAAATCAAGAACCAATCAAGACAAGGAATCAGAACTGTAGTAGGATTCAATTAATAGACTGCAATGCATTAGTTATTTTGCACAATCCTTTAGGCTTTTAAGGTTTTATACTAGCATTTCCAAGTGTATTAGAAGCCCAGAGACTCAATTTTGTTGGCAAATATAGATGATACACCATTTAAAATCTCATTTCACCAAATATGAAGTGATACTTGATTTAAAATGATGTGCCACCATGTGACTGTTAAATTTTATATGAAGTGTCACCGGTCACAACTTTAGATTTGTAAAAAATTATATCTTTCACTAGGGGAACTTAAGACTTGTCCAAACACAAACTCTTTTTAGTTCAAGTTGCCCGAAGTCATCCCCAAATCCAATTCAAAGCCACTGATTCTCATAGGGTATGGATTAAGGTCACAATTGCCTGTGTTAATAATCAACCAACCTATAAGTCTTATATGTTGCTAATTACAGAGAAAAAAAAAATCCATATAACAAGAAATATTACCTGCTTGTGTTACCTTCTGGCACCTTTTTCAAGTCATTTAGCTTAGCTGCAGGTATAATGTCCATGCTTGCCATCATATCCCCTTGTTTTAGTCTCATAGCCACTGCGCCTCTAGTATTTCTGCCTTGTGTTCGAATCTATGTCCAACAGGAGGGAAAAATATATATAAAGATGAGTGATAAAGGACACATAATTTTGATTTGTGATGCCAATGACCTCTATCTCAAATGGCACGCTCTCCTCTCATAAGCATAAGGCAGAAAGTAAGATCATGAGTCCAAGAACCACCGACTGCATGAATGACTGACCAAAATAATAACACCAAGTTGTTCAAAATTTGTCTCATAGAACAGAAAAGTATTATCAGCATAATTTAGGGGATGAGAAATTTCCATAACCCTCTACTTCAACCCCCAACTTGAATTCAAGCAATAGATCCACCACCCACAACTTTATGAAGCATCCTGCTGAGAAGCTCCACAGCTAGGATGAAAAAGAAGAGATGATATGGGAGCTTGGTGTCACAACCCCCTTGAGCTACCAAAAAAACCAACCAGGCAGCCGTCAATCTAAAATAAAGAACCAAACTGTTGAAACACAACTATAGCCATTTTCTCTACTAAAACCAAATCTACCCAACAAATAAATCAAAGAATCCCTATTTACTTGTCTGTATGACTTTTCAATGTCCAGCTTGCAAATAACCCTGGTAATACAACCACAAACTCTTCAATCAAGACAGTCATTCACAATGATAACCGAGTTTAGAATTTGTTGACTATCAACATTAGCACTCTATGTGCCCAACACGAGACTACCTATTAGACACTCAAATGATTAGTTGACATTGACACTTCTGTCAAGAACTTGTAAACACTGCCCACTAAACTGATAGGACAAATATCTTCAAGGTTAACAGCACCCATTCTTCTTAGGAGTCAGAATAATAAAAGTAGTATCATGGACTTCAGATTTTACAGTTAGCAGAGATCTCATCACAGAACTGCAACTATCACGCTCTAAAATTCCCCGACAGTGTTGAAAGAAAGCTATTGTAAAAAAATCTAAAACTAAACCCCTATCACCATTCATATCCTTCAAGACACATCTTCCCATTCAAACAGTCTCTCCATCGTACAGTAAGATCTTCATCAACAGAAGGGAGATTTAAGCTAATTACCTTTCCATTGTGTTTAATGTGGTGTATTTGAAGGGAGCGTAATCGACAGACATTTGAGGATATGGATACTTCGGGTGACCAGCTGCTTGCTTGCTTCCTTCAGTGGTTCTCTGTTTGATTGGTCTAGGCTTAGGGACTCGCATTTAGTGATTCCCTCCCTTTGTTCCTAGTTCTCTTCTTTTTTGTAATAAATTTTCTTCTTTTTTCTTATTCCTCGTATTTTTCTGGGACTGCTTTGTGCTTTTTCTGCATAAGTAGCTTTTTTAATATAATTCTTTCTTACTTACCCAAAAAAAAAAAAAAAAAATTACCTAAGGTCTCCACTCAACTGATTGATTAAATTCCCTTTAAAAAAAGAACTACTTCTTCCTTCAATTCTCTCTTTAGAAAATAATACATCATCAACATCTAGATTACCAATGAAATTTACTGTTCTATCTGAATTAACCAACTAGTATATTATCACCCTCCTAGAAGCCATAATGCTCTAGAATTTTGAAGTCAACACACCACCACAAAAATGAGCTACCTTTTCTACTTCAGATATAAGAGACTTCTTTTCAATTAATCACTCAGAGATAAACCCTCAACCTCCTTCAAATCCAGCTTCCTTATCTCCTCCAATACCCTCTTATTTCTAAACCCGACGATACATTCCCAAAAAACTTCCCTAGTCCACACACTCAAATACCCTATCAAAGCTCATAATTTTTTAACCAAGACTTTTTTAGGCGAGCCTTCAAAATTCTAATCTCTCCACCATCTAGTACTCTCTCCATAAATCTTTGCACCCTTTAGCCACATATTCTCAAACAAGGGCAGTAACATGAAACACGTATAAGTGATAGTATTTGAATTGGATCACCAAAATGTTCTTCAGAATCATTTGAGACCAAGAATTGATCAATAAGGACATTGATTGAATATGTTGATTACTAGACCATGTAAAAGAACTCCCTTCAAAGAGAAAACCAACCAGGTTCATCCCATCAATAAATTATGAGAATTCCAACACAGCAATAGGAAGTCTATCTGCCCTAGCCCTCTAACTAGGAAAATGAACACTTGCTAACCAGTTAGCTTCAAGAACCACTCACACCACAAAAGGACCTCCACTAATGATGTTAGACTTAGCTATTGTTTAGTTCCAACTATCACACTTATCTTCTACTGTCTTTTGCAACAGCAGCTGATTATGAAGGGAAAAAAATTTCTTAACTAAAAATAAATGTTGAACAAAGGTAGAATTCTTCCTATGCTCATGCCACAGCTCCTATACTAAATGCCCTAACTATATTCTCACAAATGTTATATGGGTTTGAACAGAAATCCAGCTTATTAATTGAAAAAGAAAAGAACGTGTATTAACATACATTCTCACAGGAACATAGATTGACCAATCCATTCTGTGAAGCCATGGCCACAAGGTTATCATTTGTACAACAACGGACCCACTTTAGCTCATCACCAGGAACCTGTCAAGTGTATAGATGAGGCTTGGAAATAATACTACCATAAGACATTGTTGAACAAGCCAAAAATAAATAAATAAATAAATGAAAGAAGAGGACAAACCAATTGAATTGCAATGATTCCTGTTGACCTGATGGATGAGAACGAATTCAAAGATACTTTCTTGACATAGCCATTCATTGTAAGCATCAGTAAGAATTGATCTCCAGAAAATTCACTCACAGGAATAACGGATGTTATTCGTTCACCATCAGATATTGATAAGATCTGCATCCAGAGAAAAAAAAAATACTTATAAATAAATAAAACCTTCAGCAATTACCAGAAAGAATCGATATAAAATGAGATTGACAAGGTGAACACCTGAACAAGTGGGGTGCCAGCAGCAGTTCGGGTGCATTCTGGAATTTTATATGCACGAGCTGAGTACACTATTCCCTTATCACTGCCCAATGTAAAATAATTAACGGGACTTTCTACAGCTGAAAGTAAGTAAATGAGGTGCCAAAGCAAAGATTCACAATCCTAATGGCAGGATTCCAGAGACTGGATGGCTCTCAAGAGACCAACTTTATGGTACAAAGAAAAGTCCAAACTATAAATTTTAACCATCATACTGTCTTAAAATTGAAACCAGAAGGGGAACCTATATATGCGCAATGTATTTATTTTCTCCCTGTTGAGCATTAGCAATTATGGAAATGATCATTCTAATTGTACATTTTAGATTTATGTACTTTTTGTTAAAGTATTAAGCTTCCCTCGGTAGTCAGTACACTTCCTATGTACATGGGGAGCTCTTGTATCTTTTAGTTTTTTTTTTCAAATAGTTTGCTAATGTTGCTTTTTTATTTTTTATTAGCATGTTAATAAGGGTGTTTTTGTAATCATTCTATAAACCCAAATATAAATATAAGTTAAGGCATGGGTCTGACCGATTACGCCCACAATCTTATTTTCTCTCTTTTCTGTCTCTCTCTCCATCCATTTTACTCTTCATCTTACTTCTCTTTAACCCTAATGTGCATAGATTACAACTTAACTCAGTTCTTATTATCTATCAAAAACAAACAACTGTACCTGATGACTATTATGCAACCAAAACAGAACAATAATCATAGGAAACAATCAAACAAAAACTATTTTCTCTAGTCCAGTAAATTTCCCTTCATCATGTATATGACAATCCAAACCTTGCAAGATAAAAATCAGAAGGGTTTTTTCAAACATAATAACAGAAAGAGAAATTGAGCACATGTTCTGGTTGAAGAAACAAACTAATTTAATTCATCAGAGTGAGTACTTTACATAGTAAGTCAAGACAGATTAGAAATACCTGAAATACAGGATATGGTCATGTGCATGACAAACAATAAACTCTGATGTTGCATCATTTACTCTCAGCTTTCCAATGGATTTACCAATTGTTCCACGATTTTGAAGATTAAAGGTATTAGGCTTCATCCGCTTAACATAACCCTTTTCACTAAGCACCTGAAAATTATATGAAAAAATTACACATGAATGTAGTGTTCTATTTTTTCTTTTCTTTGGTGTGGAGGGGGCAGTAAGTTACACACACACCCCCAGTGAATCTTAACACCCAATGTCACCCTTCTTCCCATTAATATGGGAGGAAGTCCCAGTTGATTATAGTTCAGTGGAAATTGGTTTTTTAAGTAAATTCTGAACAAGCTAGACAAGAAAATTCAGTCATGAATATAATTTTCTCATGTACCAATAGCATTTCTTCATTTGGAATAACATCTATGTCTTCAAGCTGGCCACTATCAGTGTCCTCCAACATTGAACGCCTTGGACTAGAAAACTTGTTTTTCAGCTCAATTGCTTCTTGCTCAATTACCTAAATGAAGAAATAAAAAAGAGAAACATGTGGAAGGGGAAAGGGGGCATCAGCACAATATTTCAAAATTAATCAAGATCTTTATTTGATAAGATTATTATTTGTCCCATGAATTGACAAAACAGTTATAACATTTGACTACTGAAAAAAAATAAATAAATAACATTTGATTACTGAATAAATAAAATAAAGGGAAGATAGAGGAAGACTTGAGAATATCCAAACAAAAATAATACGTAAGTAGAACATCTTTTTCTTTTATTGTTTACACACACATTCAATGGGTTTTGAACACATGACCTTACCCCGACATGTTGTCAAGGGAAGGAGGTGCCATTTGAGGTAGAACTCATTAGCATCAAAATATGATGGTTAATAAAAATTGCCTCACTTTAAAGGCAAAAACCATTAAGCTTCTAGAACTTCAGGCTTAAGTGCATTTTTACCAACAATGGGAGAGAAAGGGGGGACGGGATTAAGGGATGGACTATAAGGAATATATTTATAGCCAGACTAGAGAGTTAGATGACGAAGCATCAAAATAAGATGATTAACAGAAATTACTTGATTATTGTATAGTCGACAATGATTATCAATTTTGAAGAAAATTTTTCTAACCACTATAAGGCCATCCATACCCTATTGTAGAAAATAATATATAGTTGAAAAAGACACGAGAAAAGCACCTTTTGTCACCACCAACCTCCCCCACCCCTCCCCCACCCTCATCCTCACCACCAACCTCCCCCAACTCCTCTCTCTTCCCCTTCCTACCATCGGCTGTCCCTCATATTCCTTCCCTCCCTCCCTATCCTTTTCTATTTCCGCCTCAACGGGAACCTTTTGGATTGCCAACATACACCTTTTGTCACCCCTCCATCCCTTCTAGTTTATGCCCACCGTCACACCCTTTTCAACCATCCACATTGCCTATCAAACCTTCTGTGCTTACAACTCCACTGTTACCCGTTATCTCTCTACCTAAAACTGATATCAAACCAGTTTCAAACCTTAATACCTCTCCTACTTTATCGAATCATAGGGGTAGAAAGTCTCCTTTCCGTATTGATGCAAAACTTTTCTCTTTTTCTTTCAATGGTGGGCGACATGATTTGTATGCTGTACATGAAAGCAGCCAACATGTAAAGCACACTATTTGGGTAGGACGTAAAGGATTGGAATGGATCCTTTCTTGTTTTGCTGATATTTGTTATTGGGTTCCGGGGAATGTTTCCATTTGCAAACGTTTCCGGGAAAATAATAAGTTGTTGGAATTTTGTGGGAGGTCGAATAAGGCTGGTGTTTTTTGTGGTCATAGTTGAATACTATGGTGGGGCTCGCCCAGGGTGTGTTATGATACCAGCAAGCTCCAATCGTGCAGGTTGGTCTCTATTTCAGAGAGAGTTGAGGAATTTTTTCACTGATGCTAAACCGGGTTCTATGGCTGATGTATCCTCCAAAAAAACATATATAAATTGAAAAAACATAGGAGACATAGCAGGTAATGGTAATTGAAAAAACATAGGAGACACGTCTTGATAACCTAGTGCTTAAAATCTTATATAATAATGAAGCAAAATTTAAATAGGCATTTAGCATAATGTATACCTGTAATATGTGCCTCTTGCTTGATAAAAGCTCCTCTAATTTGGATATTTGTTCCATCAAGGATTTACTTTCATCAACAAACTTTTTCCCCTGCACAATAAAGAGAATAAAATATATGTAACAATTTCACATAATAATAAAAATAATAAAATTGCAGTAATTATAACAATTGTGATGATAAATAACCTAAGAAATCATATTGAGCAAACAGGAAAAATATTTTATAAATTTATAATAGAAAAATTCAAAAAGGGGCACAGGTCTTGTACACTAGTGGAATACAAGAGAGTACAGCCAAAGATAACAGTAACCATCCAAACTTAATAAGATCTGCTAAAACTCTAACAAACAGGAAATTAATTATTAACGAGTATAATTGCCTCACACCTCAAGTAGGGTAAGTCTTCTTAGGCTAATGTCAAGAATAGCCTCTGCTTGTTTCTCCGAAAGATTAAACTCTGCACCATAACCATAAAGGATACAACTTGAGCAATTAGCAGAAACCAAGAAAATAGAAAATTGTACGATTGATAAACCAAAAGATAAATCTAGCTAAGCTTGATTCTTCATAGCTTGCTACAGAACAATTTAAAGGTTCACAAGTTATTTTCAGCAGTAGTTTCCCAAGATTTCACAAGGCATTATCCTTCTAGTGTTCAGATTAGTATTGATTATGACATTCATTAGAGCTTACATGGTATTTAATGGCCATGTCATTCACAGAAACTGACAGAAAGACAACATTAAAAACAACGTCAAACATTAGGGACTAAAATTAAATTTGTAAACATCAGGGACCAAAATAAAAATGGACCTCTACTTAAAGGACGAAATTAACTTTTCAATCTAAATATTTTTTAGTGGCTCAAATGAAGTGTGCTTTTGTAGACCCCATCTCATTTTTTAATAAAAATAGTACCCTTCATAAAAGTTCAACTCCTCATTAAGGGTATTCCGGTCGCTTACGACTTGTCTCAAGGACTTACATATAGGGTATAGATGAGTAAAGGGTTGCCAAAATTGCGCATGATATTCGTCATATATGGTATAGAAGACCCACAAAGTACAGAGATTCTTGTTAAAAATACAGTGTATGGTAGAGTGGCTATTCTTTATTGGCTATTCATCTTTTTTGGGATACGTAGAAGAAATTAATTGATAGGTCACAAACACGTCTCAACCATTATACTCAAGAAATATACATAGGAAGAGCCAAAAGGAAAACAACAACAATGATTTTATTTTTATTTTTCTTGTCTTTTCAGTACTACAGTAAAACACTATATGGAAGTCTAGGGAAGACGTCAAGACTATTAAAAGAAGCATAAAGTCAGTTTCATTATACATTAAGTTATGCTTACCAAAGAGGGGTAGGGGGGGAATAAATCTACAATTGGAAGGCCAAGATGAAGAGAGGAGAGAAAAGAATGTTGAACTCACCATTCCTTAAACCAACTGATGCAATTGCATTGCTTGAAGCTTCCCTTATTATACGAATCACTCCATCCAAATTATCAAGCCCCACAACAATACCCTAAGGGTACACACAGAAATATTAATACAAGAAGGCACAGGCATCACTTGAAAAATTAGATGTTTCAAACATAAAGAACTTAGCCAAATCAATTTCAGAACACTAAGTTTGAAGGACCACATGATCATGGATTGGTGCTAATACATGACACAAATGGACCAGCAGAGATTTTTAAAATGTACATTACAAATGGACAGATCATTCGATATGCAGTGTTGAGAGTAATGAACTGCCAATGAGCACTGGCTCAAAGACACTACCTTCTCCCATAAGAAGGATGGAGGGCAAGGTTGTTGGTTTAAAACCCATTAGGAACATGTGTAACTGACCAGTCAAAAGAAAAATAAAGAACTCATCTCATGTTCTCAACTGTTTATAAGGCATCTTCTCAACAACAAAAAAAAAA
This sequence comes from Quercus suber, assembly GCF_002906115.3. Lineage (NCBI taxonomy): Eukaryota > Viridiplantae > Streptophyta > Magnoliopsida > Fagales > Fagaceae > Quercus > Quercus suber. The sequence continues at coordinate 516,995 of NW_027069862.1, read as the reverse complement.
ACTGTTTATAAGTCAAATATATACAAAAGTTATTTTGTACATGGAACAAATATATAGTAAAAATAGATATGGTATTCACCACATATACATAATAAAGAGTTAGATTCATTTCAAATGCACCATGAAAAAGAATTGATTCATCTCATGTTCTCAGCTCCATTTAAGGAAAATACAGGCACATGTACACAAACAAGCAGACATGCACAAACACAAGCCTAAATACATTAAAATTTGTTACCAAGACAATTTAAGCAACTTTGTAAGTTCAACATACCTCAACAATATGTCGTCTTTCCTGTGCTTGTGAAAGCTTAAACCTAGCACGTCTCTCAACAACAGAGCATCTAAAATCTAAGAATGCCTGTTAAGAATTACACCATAAAAACAGTAATGATTGGAGTTCTTGAGCTGGATCCAACACATTTTATAGCACTGCTTTGTGTGGAACAGTGTTTATAGAGTCCTCATGATCTGTTCAGAGTGATTTGAATTTATGAATGACTACAGGTCATTTTCAGAAAAATAGAATTGTGAAAACAAGAAAATTCTACTTTTATCTTCATATGAGCAAGACAGCATCTAAAATTTATGGTCTGTTTGGCATGAAGGAAATGGACGGATTGAAATGGGAGGAACGGAGAGAGAAAAGGATCATAATACTCCATATGGGCCCATACTTTTCAATCCTCCCCAATTTGGAGGGAAACTAAAATGGATAATGAAGGATGCTATGTTTTCACAAATTTACCTCTCATCCTCTTCAGAATAGGTATTATAAAAATAAAAATTCCTTTTTCCATCATTTCTATTCTTTGAGAAAAACAATGAAAGGTGAGATTCATATTTCATCCTCCTTTTTTTACATCCCTCTTACTAAAACATATGATGGGAAATCATCATCTCCCTACTTCTTTCCACCCATTCCACTATCCTTCCCACAAACAGAACCTAATAAAGTCAAAAACCAGGGCAGACATCCCACAGAAGATCAGAAAAAAGAGATAAAATTTATGAGGAAAAGGAAACAAATAAATAAGTTTAAGAAACTACTAACTTGTATGTCACAACCAAGTTTTAAAAAACAAATACAAACTAAATGATATATACATATATATATATATATATAGAGAGAGAGAGAGAGAGAGAGAGAGAGAGAGAACCTGTAGCAGTTCCTTTAGACCCATCTGTTTCGGTTGTCCATCAAGAATTCTGTCAAAAGTTTATCATCAAGGAAATCCAAAAAAAGTATTATGATACATCTTTTGAGAAAGGCATAATAAACAGAAAGTAGTACAAATAAGTGACAGTGTAAGTAGGATGCAGCAACACAGTATCATTTCTGAGGAGGAATACAACCTATCACATGTTTTAACAAAATCATGAGGGTCCATTTTTTTAACAGCCTGAAACTTTCTCAACTTGCTTTAGCCAATTTCAGACAACCTTTTTTTAAACAGATTTCAACATCAGATGCCCCATAAAAATATTTTATTCTCCTCCAAGTGTTTTTTTTTTTTTAATAAATATGGTGTAAGGTTTAAATAGACAAAAATTATGCACATAAGAAACTGCAACATGATAAAATGAGCTTTTCAAATCTAAAAAGAACTTTGTTATAATCCATGCACTGGTACATACCATCTTGAAGAGGCAAGATATTTACATCTGTCTGAGCCATAATTCATACTACAAGCTTATTTGCATTTCCATACATACAGATGCACAGCAGTACACCACATGTAGACACGTGCATACAGCCATACACACACACACACACACACACCCAGTCATGTAAAGTTGTAAACAAATAACAACAAAACTCAGGAGAACTAAGTCATTGACCACAGAAGTCCACAGACACATAATACGAAAATTAAAACTCCTTTTTTTTTGGAAGCACATCCACAAGAGATTCCAAATTACAGGGAAAAATAAACACAAAAATCATTTTTTTCATCATCTTAGACTTTGTTTTCTTGCTCTTTGTAGGAAGCCTGCGATCTATATGATTAATAAAAAGATATGCCTCTCTAACTAGGGGCTTCCATGAAAAACAACACAACAGTCACATACTGTCCATCTTTTCACTGTCAGATAGTGAACAATCATAATGATTATCCAAGACACCACCCTGATAAGTGAAACAGGAATTTAGGAAAACCAATAGACAGCAAACAGCCAGAGCAGCAAATAACCCAATGCCAGAGCCACATTTGTGACATTCAACAGGCCATAGATTTCATCCCAAGCGCAACCCTCCCAAATCAGCTTCAATATTACAGGACACTGAGTTGGATGAACTTCATCGAAAGGGTTTTGTTCATCAGAGTTAGTCCATGTGCAATGCCTATAATGGATTGGCCTGAACCAAAAAACATCTAAGATATTCAAAGTTTTCATGGGCTCTCTACTTTTTGTTGGCGATTCGTACAATGACTTAGTACACTCACGGCTTCCATTACATATTGTATGTAACAAGGTGAGGTTAAGTCGTCAAATGCTAGTCTTAAGAAGTGCTCTTTCTATACTAATAAAGTCATCTAAGATTCCGTAGTCTCCTCAAAGGGAGTGTTCACCGACCTACAAAAGGTTCAGGCAATAGCGGCCTAAGCCATTGAACATCCATGATATTCAAAGTATTCATGGGCTCACTGCTTTTTATTAGCTACTCATTCAATAATTTAGTACTATCATGGCCCCCATTACATATTGTATGAAACAACGTGAGTTTAAGTGGTCAAATGCTATAGCAAAGGCAATCACGGAAATCAAGAAAAAGAAGTCTGAAGGTCTGGTCATGTACCTACGCATTTCACAAAGGTTTTGAAGAGTGCTGTGACGTGTCTGGTATTGGTACAGGTGAGGTGCCAAGAGCATCACCCAATCAGCTATTTTAGTGAAAATTTGAATGAGGCTTACCAAAGTACGACAATGAACTTTACACACCCAACAAAACTTCCACCTATTCCTCATGCCTTTTAACTAACCGCAATTATCACTAAATTTCGCTCTAAGAACCTGTCTCCATAAATATCTCACTCCACATTGAAAAAAGATACTTTCACTTTTCACTATATACATACATATACCAAATATGCTCTCTTCAATGTTATATTGGGTTTTGAAGTTATAACATCCATTGAAACCACTGAATTCCAGAGAAACTATTGTTTCTTTTAAGGCTCAAACTACATCAAGTTCTAATTCCAACTAAGAATGGTATGCCTCAAAAACATTATTTTTATAAATAAATAAATAAAATTTAAAAAAAAAAAAAAAGTAACAAAAAATTTTATTGACCCAATTCAACAACAGCGTCTCTTCTTCGATGGAATCCGAAACCAACTCAGAAATAGGAGAAAACCTGTTTTGTTCTAGTAAAGACTGGTGGCAAGACACCTCGGCCCTCTTAACTGATGTCGTCGCACCCTCCACCACAGCATCAGTGAAGCTGGGATGACCAATAGTGTTCGAAACATGCGAAACCTCCACCGCCCCACTGATCGGACAGCCCGTTGCTGGGTCGTCGGCAACTGAGGCAGTGGAAGGAGCCCCCACCTCGGCGCCACTACCTATACAACCCATCGGAGCAAAAACCTCCTGCACTGCCCAATCAGAACCCCCATCGGAAGTGGAAAGAACCCCACCCATCTCGCCGGTGCAACCCATCGGAACAGGAACCTTCTGCACCGCCGTATCGGAACCTCCATCGGAAGTTGGAAGATCTCCTCCCATCTCGCCGGTACATAGCGTTGACTTGTCGGCACTAACATGGGAGCCCGATCCTTCACCTCGCTCACACAATCGTGAAAAGTCTTGTGATTTCAAATGGGTTAACTCACCGGTATGGGTCTGCTTAGTTTTGGCCAGAAGGTCATCTTGGGCTTGAGTAATAGGCCCACCAAGTACTTGCTTAACAGACCTAAGTTCAGTAGCTGTTATAACATCCTTAACAGACTTGGGCTGAGCAAACTTGGCCCACTTCACCACACGTTGGCCCCTTCCTTCAAAATCAACATATATATTTAAAGAAAAATGGGCCTTAGTCCACTTAAAAGTAGATGCACGCATTGGCCGTCCAGATACAGGGTGATTTGAGATATTTGTTTTTGGAATAAAATCAAATCCCCCAAATCCCTCCTTCTGATTTAATGTACCAGGAAGTTTAGGAAACTTCTTCTCCAAATCTAAATCACTTCCTAATTTCACGTGACCATTAACTTCTTTCCAAACTTGGTTCCTTGGAAATCCGGTGGGTTTTACAAATGGTACTTAGTTTAAATTATTTTTTGCATCAAAATTTTTTGTTACTTTTTTTTTTTTTTAAATTTTATTTATTTATTTATAAAAATAATGTTTTTGAGGCATACCATTCTTAGTTGGAATTAGAACTTGATGTAGTTTGAGCCTTAAAAGAAACAATAGTTTCTCTGGAATTCAGTGGTTTCAATGGATGTTATAACTTCAAAACCCAATATAACATTGAAGAGAGCATATTTGGTATATGTATGTATATAGTGAAAAGTGAAAGTATCTTTTTTCAATGTGGAGTGAGATATTTATGGAGACAGGTTCTTAGAGCGAAATTTAGTGATAATTGCGGTTAGTTAAAAGGCATGAGGAATAGGTGGAAGTTTTGTTGGGTGTGTAAAGTTCATTGTCGTACTTTGGTAAGCCTCATTCAAATTTTCACTAAAATAGCTGATTGGGTGATGCTCTTGGCACCTCACCTGTACCAATACCAGACACGTCACTGCACTCTTCAAAACCTTTGTGAAATGCGTAGGTACATGACCAGACCTTCAGACTTCTTTTTATTGATTTCCGTGATTGCCTTTGATATAGCATTTGACCACTTAAACTCACGTTGTTTCATACAATATGTAATGGGGGCCATGATAGTACTAAATTATTGAATGAGTAGCTAATAAAAAGCAGTGAGCCCATGACTACTTTGAATATCATGGATGTTCAATGGCTTAGGCCGCTATTGCCTGAACCTTTTGTAGGTCGGTGAACCCTCCCTTTGAGGAGACTACGGAATCTTAGATGACTTTATTAGTATAGAAAGAGCACTTCTTAAGACTAGCATTTGACAACTTAACCTCACCTTGTTACATACAATATGTAATGGAAGCCATGAGTGTACTAAGTCATTGTACGAATCGCCAACAAAAAGTAGAGAGCCCATGAAAACTTTGAATATCTTAGATGTTTTTTGGTTCAGGCCAATCCATTATAGGCATTGCACATGGACTAACTCTGATGAACAAAACCCTTTCGATGAAGTTCATCCAACTCAGTGTCCTGTAATATTGAAGCTGATTTGGGAGGGTTGCGCTTGGGATGAAATCTATGGCCTGTTGAATGTCACAAATGTGGCTCTGGCATTGGGTTATTTGCTGCTCTGGCTGTTTGCTGTCTATTGGTTTTCCTAAATTCCTGTTTCACTTATCAGGGTGGTGTCTTGGATAATCATTATGATTGTTCACTATCTGACAGTGAAAAGATGGACAGTATGTGACTGTTGTGTTGTTTTTCATGGAAGCCCCTAGTTAGAGAGGCATATCTTTTTATTAATCATATAGATCGCAGGCTTCCTACAAAGAGCAAGAAAACAAAGTCTAAGATGATGAAAAAAATGATTTTTGTGTTTATTTTTCCCTGTAATTTGGAATCTCTTGTGGATGTGCTTCCAAAAAAAAAGGAGTTTTAATTTTCGTATTATGTGTCTGTGGACTTCTGTGGTCAATGACTTAGTTCTCCTGAGTTTTGTTGTTATTTGTTTACAACTTTACATGACTGGGTGTGTGTGTGTGTGTGTGTGTATGGCTGTATGCACGTGTCTACATGTGGTGTACTGCTGTGCATCTGTATGTATGGAAATGCAAATAAGCTTGTAGTATGAATTATGGCTCGGACAGATGTAAATATCTTGCCTCTTCAAGATGGTATGTACCAGTGCATGGATTATAACAAAGTTCTTTTTAGATTTGAAAAGCTCATTTTATCATGTTGCAGTTTCTTATGTGCATAATTTTTGTCTATTTAAACCTTACACCATATTTATTAAAAAAAAAAANGAACTACTTTGCGTAAGACCCCAAATACGGGACCACTCAAACAAAGTCCTAGCAAGCAAGTTCTTCAACATATCTATAGGTCTCTCAATGTCCTCAAAAGTTCGGGCATTGCGTTCCTTCCATACTAACCACATAAGGCATGCTGGTACCATATTCCAAACCTTTGAAGAGTAAGTTCCCAACCAATTCCTCCAAGCAAAAAGAAGAGAAACAATAGTATCCGGCATCACCCACTGAACCCCAAACATAATAAGGACCTCACTCCACAAAGCAGATGCAAACTTACAGTGAAGCAAAAGGTGATCCACAGTTTCCTCATCACACCTACATAGACAACACCAATTAACAAGGGGCAAGTCCTTCTTAACAAGGTTATCTATTGTAAGAATCCCACCCCTAGCAGCAGTCCATAAAAAGAAAGATACCCTTTTAGGTACCTTTACACACCAAATGCTCTGCCAAGGGAAAGAAATAGAAGGGGCTTTCAATAGAGCAATGTAAAAGGATCGCACATCAAAAACACCATTGTGATTCAACTGCCAACTCAACCTATCCTCACCCTCCCCACTAGGAATCCTGGCTGAGACATGCTTATAGAAAAAATAAAATCTTTGCAATTCCCATTCATTAAGATAGCGACGGAAAATGAAGTTCCAACTCCTACCACCCCCGTCTGGTGCAGAAATAACCATGTCAGAAATCAGAGCTTCCTGACCCACGGCACAGGCAAACAAATCCGGGTATAATTCTTTCAAAGGAATAGGACCACTCCAAGGGTCATGCCAAAACCGAATATGATTGCCCTCTCCCACTACATACACCACATGATCGAAAAATTTATCTGCACCTTTCCTAATATTCTTCCATAACCACAACCATGAGTCCCTCTCACAACTCTAGTGCACCAACCTCCACTACCCTCTCCATATTTGGTGGCTATCACCTGACGCCATAAACGGGTAGCTTCCTTCCCATACCGCCAAAGCCACTTCCCAAGAAGAGCTTGCTTAAAAAGCCCAATCTTCCGAATCCCCAAACCCCTATCTCCACCGGCCAAACAACCTTATCCCAAGCAACTAGCGATATCTGAAAACTTCATTAGAACTCCCCCAAAAGGAAATTCCTCTGAATCCTCTCTAGTCTATCTCTATGTGATGCGGAAGAGAATATAAACAACGATAGATAATAAGCTGGGAGACTCGACAAAGTACTCTTCAATAAAGTAAGCTTACCTCCTTTTGACAAATACAATCGCTTCAATGGTGTTTTTGATGTGCGATCCTTTTACATTGCTCTATTGAAAGCCCCTTCTATTTCTTTCCCTTGGCAGAGCATTTGGTGTGTAAAGGTACCTAAAAGGGTATCTTTCTTTTTATGGACTGCTGCTAGGGGTGGGATTCTTACAATAGATAACCTTGTTAAGAAGGACTTGCCCCTTGTTAATTGGTGTTGTCTATGTAGGTGTGATGAGGAAACTGTGGATCACCTTTTGCTTCACTGTAAGTTTGCATCTGCTTTGTGGAGTGAGGTCCTTATTATGTTTGGGGTTCAGTGGGTGATGCCGGATACTATTGTTTCTCTTCTTTTTGCTTGGAGGAATTGGTTGGGAACTTACTCTTCAAAGGTTTGGAATATGGTACCAGCATGCCTTATGTGGTTAGTATGGAAGGAACGCAATGCCCGAACTTTTGAGGACATTGAGAGACCTATAGATATGTTGAAGAACTTGCTTGCTAGGACTTTGTTTGAGTAGTCCCGTATTTGGGGTCTTACGCAAAGTAGTTCATTGTCTAATTTTCTTATTTCTATTAGACTTTCCTTATAATTTGATTGTATTTGTTCCAAGGGCAGTGAGTTTACTATCGTAAACACATTGTTCCTTTTCATCAATAAAACTCTTATTATCTATCAAAAAAAAAAAGTAGAAAAAACTGAGTGATATCATATTTGCTTCACTTCATAGAAATGTAATGGAAAATCAGCATCTTTACTTTCTGTCCATATTTTATAGTGAGCAGTGAAAATACTCACCCAACCATGTTGCAGCTGAAACCAGACTGAAGTGATGTGAGACGATAAAGATTATTCAGGACAATTGATGGGTCTGATCCCCGTTTTAGCTGAAAAATGGATAAAAATGAGTCATATCTAATATGCACATATTTTTAAGTAATAGATCTTTCCATAGTGTTTGAGTTGTTAAGAATAATTTCCAGTATCTATTAGTAAATATTCAGATATATTAGCACTTTGACATTTTTATACCTCAATGACTATACGCATTCCGGATCGATCACTCTCATCCCGAATATCACTTATTCCGTCTAAACTCTGTATACAAATAAAACAATTACAAACAAGAAATTTAAAATCTGTAGTTGCGGTGAACAGTACAGTTCAACTTGGAATTAATTAAGATTATTACAATAGTGTGTGATAGCACTGCAGGCAAACAACATAGTAAAACCATGTGGAACATAGAACATAATAATCCAAAACTAGAAATGGTTGATCCAAAACTAGAAATGGTTGTCAATCATCTAAAAACTGAAAACTCACCAATAACAGGTTGTGTTTCATAAGCACATACAAATTGACATTTTCCAAATTCCGTTGTCTACTTTTCACCATAACATTACCTTGTTTTCCACAAGTTCAGCTATCTTCTCCACAAGGGCAGATTTGTTTGTCTGATAAGGGACCTGTTTCATTCAATACCAACAATGAAACTACCGCTCCAACAATTTAATGACAATAAATGTGCATGCTTAATGCCAAATCATACAAAAGAGTCCAAGATCATCACCTCTTTTATGATAATGGCAGTACGTTTTGTTTTTGAATCAAGCAATTCAACATCAGTTTTCCCTCTGACTGTTACACGTCCACGCCCACTACGATATGCCTCTAAGATGCTTGACAAAGGAACAAATATCAGATCATTCATTGCAAATAATTGGATAAATTCAATAAGATCCATAAGGAAGGCTAAGCAATTTTGTGAGAAACAATTGACGTACACATTGCACATATACATGTGTAGCAGATTATGTAATGAGTCTGCATTTGCATACACACAAACATGTATACATACAAACAATGGAGTCTCCATAATAATAATGGGTAGTTTTAGCCCCAGCATTCATTATGGTTTGCTCTTAAAACTCTCTTCATCTACGTTGTATCTCCTGTGCTTCTAATTACATAAATCATAAAGCAGGGAATGCCACCCAGTTTGTACATGCATTACAGCATTAATATAACATATGCATATATGCCATTGGTGGCATCCCATAAGTCTCCTACTATTTGGAATCCTATCTTCGAGAAAATTGAGCGTAAGTTGGCCGGATGGAAGAAGATGTATTTGTCAAAAGGTGGAAGACTGACGTTGCTTAAAAGTACATTAGCGAGTCTTCCCACTTATTTTCTATCTCTTTTTACCATCCCTACGCATGTGGCCAATAAAATTGAGAGGCTGCAAAGGGAATTTTTGTGGGGGGATTCCAAGACACATTTGGTGGGATGGAACAAGGTGTGTGCACCTTTGGAAAATGGTGGGTTAGGAGTAAGAAAATTAACTACTTTTAATAAAGCCCTACTAGGGAAGTGGTTCTGGCAGTTTGGGATTGAGAAGACAAGGCTTTGGAGAAGGGTTGTAGCTCTAAAGTTTGGGGTAGAATGGGGGGGATAGACCTCCAAGCTAGATAGAGGGGTTCATGGGTGCGGTTTGTGGAGAAGTATACATATGGGTTGGGAGGAATTTAGCAAAAATATTCAGTTTGAGGTAGGGGCGGGAGATAGAGTTAAGTTTTGGACAGATCAATGGTGTGGGGATTCTCCACTTCATTTGATTTATCCGAATGTGTATGGGATTGCCTCCAATAAAGAGGCATCGGTGGCCTCTTCTCTTGATCAGTTGGGGATAGAGGAACGGAGAAGTTGGGGTGTTTGGTTTATTCGGAGACCAAATGATTGGGAAATGGGTGGAGTGGAGGAATTTCTCTGTACATTAGCTTCAAATTTACCTCCCAACGAGAATGGTGATCATTTGCGATGGAAGTTGACAAAGAATTGGGATTTTGATGTCCAATCGTTCTATAATGAGTTACGAAGTCCCTTACCCATAATTTTTCCTTGGAAAGGAGTCTGGAAAGTTAAGGCTCCTCGGCGTGTCTCCTTCTTTGTGTGGACTACTGTATGGGATAAGATCCTTACATGTGACAATTTGAGGGGTAAAGGGATGGATTTTGTTGACTGGCGCATTATGTGCCGTTGTAATGGGGAGACGGTGGATCATTTGCTACTTCATTGTGGTAAGGCTTATCGGTTGTGGAGTTTGGTCTTTAGATTGTTTGGGATTTCTTAGGTCTTGCCAAGATCGGTTGCGGATACGCTTTTTGGCTGGCGGAATTGGCTTGAAAAGCATTCGTCTAGCATTTGGAATTTAGCTCCGTTGTGCTTAATGTGGTGTCTTTGGAGAGAGCGAAATAGGAGGACGTTTGAGGACATAGAAAGTTCAGATGACCAGTTATTGGCTTCTTTCAGTGGCTCTCTGTTTGACTGGTCTAGGGCTTGGGGACTCACCTCTAGTGATTCTCTCCCCATGTTAATTAGCTCTCTCCTTTATAATTAGTTTCTTTTCCTTCTCTTTTCCTCTCTTGTGTTTCTTATCTCTATGTATTTTTCTCTTTGCCTTATGTTTTTCCGCATAAGGTAGTGTTTTTTAAAATACTTTTTTATTACTTATCAAAAAAATAATAATAATAATGTGCAACACCACAACCCATCATCAATTGTATGCAATTTGAGGTAAAGGATGGCAGTCGAGTAAGGTTTTGGCACAACTAGTGGTGTGGAGAGGAATCTCTAAAAATGACGTACCTAGAGTGCAATTACAGCTATTAGGGTATGTTTAGTTGGGGGGAATGGAAAAGTGAGGATAGAAGAGATTTTTTTAGTTCTCAAGGTGTTTGGTTGGGAGGGTGAAAAGTGGAGGAATAGAAAACTCATTTGTTTGGTTGAGAAGAAAAGTAAGAGGATGGAAAAAGTAGATTGGGGTATAAAAAATTGATGACAAATAATTGGGGTAGAATGGTAATTACCATAAGTCCCCCCTCTTTCCCCCACAATTTTCTCCAATTTGGGGGTATAGAAAAGTGGCGAGCCCAAGGAGAAAACTCCCCCAACCCCCATTTTCTCCCCTCCAAAATCACCCCAACCAGACACCCCCCACCCCCCTTTAATTTCCTATTTTCTCTCCCCTTTTCACCAGACTGTGGATTGTATGAAGTTTGTGGTAAGGGATGAAAACCAAGTGAGATTTTGGCACAACCAGTGGTGTGGAGAGCAGTCTTTGCAAGAGACGTACCTAGAGTTGTATTTAATTACAACTGCTAAGAGTGCCATCACGTTCATTCGTGATTTTAACTGAGAATTGGAGCCGATAGACTCCTTTGATACTTTGTACTCCCAACATACCAAGAGAATGCTTTTAAATATACAAAGGATTGAGGTCAATGATCAACAAAGGGGGTTCGATGCACCCATGGATAATGTTTATGGAGGAGTATAAGCACAGGTAAAAATAGATTTGTGGATTGATTGCAGTTTGAGGTAAAGGATTGCAGTCAGGTAAGGTAAGAGACATACCCAGGGTTATACGCAATTACAGATGCTAAGGATGCAATCAAGTTCGTTCGTGATTTTAAAAATTGAGGAATGGAGTTTGTACTCGTTGTTTACTTTGTACTCCAACATCCCAAGAGAATCCTTTTTAAATATACAGAGTATTGAGGTCAATAGTCAATGATGGGGTTAGAGGCACCCATGGATGTTTATGGAGGAGTATTAGCACGCCTAAGGATATATTTGGGGGTTGTATGCAGTTTGAGGTAAAGGATGGCAGTCGAATAAGGTTTTGGCACAACCAATGGTGTGGAGAGCAATCTTTGAAAGAGAGATACCCAAAGTTGTATGCAATTAAAGCTGCTAAGTATGCCATCATGTTAATTCGTGATTTAAATTGTAACTTTTATTCTCTGTAAAAACCCAATAGTCAAAGAGAGCAGAATAGCTTGAGCAAGGTTTTGGCACAACCAGGGGTGTGGAGAGCAATCTTTGAAATAGGCATACCCAGAGTTGTATGCAATTACAGCTGCTAAGGATGCCATCAAGTCCATTAGTGATTTCAATTGTTACTTTCATTTTTTGTAAAAACCCAGAGTCAAAGAGAGGAATAGCTTGAGCCCATGAACTCATTACCTCCTCCGCCACCATTTGATGGCAAATATCAAAGTTGTTGGGAGCAGTAATCTTTGGGAACCAATCTCACAGAATTCCAAGTTGATCTTTATTCCACAATTTGTTTCTTTTCTTTTAGATTCTTTTATTTTTCATCCTAATTCTTTTCTGTGCAACAATTTTGTGCGGGAACAGTAGCTGCTTTGAGATTCTCTTTAATGAATCAAAGTTTAGAAGTCACAATGCAAGGGATTTTGTACTCACTTTACGAGTCTTTGAAAGAGGGTGAGGGACAAAAGGCTGAAAATGGCTCTTAACCACTTTAGAGGATTTGGTTGGCGTCAATTGCTTTAGACAGTTCATCAAAACAACCAAGGAGGGTAAAAAAGCTTTCATGGCCCAAAAAAGCACCAACACGCACGAAAAATACCTTGAAGTTGCCAAATATGACCTTAGAAACCAAACAGACTATAGATGAGGAGGTGTGTATCTCGTATGCAAAACAGTCCTGAAAGGTAAGCAGCGTAGATTACAGAGAAGGGGACAAAATAGAAAGACAACAAGATTCCTGCAGAATATTACATCTTCAGATTTTTACTGAAGACTTGGTAATGTCAGTCACTGTGAAAAAACAAAAACACGAAGAGTCATTTAAGGGTCAATGAAAACCAGGTGGTTTAAGTGGGCTGTAAGACGTTCAAGTCAGGCAAATTGGAGACCTGTCAGGCCAAATGAGCCATTACAATTTTTTGGCATAATGAACCCAAAAGCCCCCCAATCCAAGCTACCTCAAGTCCACTAAACCATTGATTTCAGAGTGGGTTAGACAAAAGATCAACAGGTTCACTAGATATATGGGGTGTCTTGTGAAGACTTCGAAGACTTTGAGGAGCAGTTGTGAGCTTTTTGTAGCAACTGAGGCAAAATAGAAACAGAACACGGCACGTGGCTTTTCTCAAAATAGATCAGTTAATTGGGCCACCAAAGGCAAAAGAGAACTGAAGAATTTAGAGTGGTCTTTGAATTATGAGGCTAAATGCAAAACCACCATAAGGGAAAAGAAGAGAAGGGGTTCAAATTTTATCCAACAAAGAAGAGAATTGTATCATGGAATAGAGAGGCTTACATGATAGTGAGAAAATGACTTTGGAATCAAAGCTCCTACTATTGAAAACCCCTTCTGATTAGATGCATACTAGTGGTGTTTTAATTTGTTAGAATTTTTTGATGTTTTTATTTTTTCTTCATTTCTGGGGCATATCTTGTATACTCCCATTGCACAACGATTACATCTCTTTCTGTTCTTAATGAATTTGTTTATTTATCATAAAAATCATTCTTTGTAATCCTTTAGGACTGCACATCCTGTGTACATGAGGCAGTGCATCTTCAATAATAAAATTTATCTTATAAAAAAATGAGATGAATTCTGTAACTTAAAATAATTTAAGAAATCAGGGGGGGAAGAGAATACCAACTAAAGTTTGTAAAGGAGAAAATCAACGATCAATTCTATCTGAACTACTCAGCATGATGCTTATGTTTGTAAAGTGGAAGGATAAAATTATACTTACCCAATGTTTCCCATAATGAGTCCACCAGTTGGAAAGTCAGGTCCAGGCATGTATTCCAACAATTCTTGCAACTAAGACGAAGCAATAACAAATTACACAACTTAAAGTACTATATACCTTCCAGTTTTAATGTCAATATAGTTAGTTCTAACTTACCAACGCAATGAGTTTAATATTAATATAGTTACTTCTAACTGAACCAGAGCAATGATGACAATCAAATCGCAATAAACTATCGTGTATTCTGATCTAGTTGCATAAATGAGAAATATTTGACTAACCAATTATTTTACTAATGCCAATTAAAGCTGACCAAGTTGACACAAGATAGAGAATTTAAAGTACTTTGATATCAATTTGATGCATGATGCCAGGAATTTCAAGAATTCAACACTAGATTAGGTTTTTTGGAAGTGGTTTGATGTCTAAGGATTTATGCACAGTTAATTAATGAAAAAGACTGAATTTTGATCTAGAAAAAATTTGATGGCCTTTTGAAATGAAAAATAAAAAAAGAAGAAGAAAGAATTAAATGAAAGGAAGGGGGGAGAAGATAAAAAATGCTTCTGGAAATAATTGAACTAAATCTCTCTATGTATTTGATTGATTACATACGGCCATGACATAGGAAAGACTAGGACTCTCAAATGACAGAGAAAAGTAATTAAAAGAACTTCTACATCACATAGAAAACTAATAAACAATTGAAAAAGGGCTCAAAAACATATATGAAGACTCATGGGCTACCATAAAGCCATTGTAGAAAATCTACAAATCACCAGATCAACCACACTTACTAAAACCATATTAAAGCTAAACCAGGAACTTTCTAATCAAAAGAAAATCAATACTAGCAGTCAATATTAATTACAGTAATCTAAAAAATTCCAATTAGGTCCCACATCAAATCTAAACCACAATTTATAGAATCTATAGGCATTTGATCTTTTTTTCCCCTTAAGCTCTTTGCTAGCTGCATCAAAATTGTTCGTTTACACCCACCCCCACAACCCCCCCCCCCACCAAATAGGAAGAAAATGGCCTTTTAGTTTCTGCCTACATGCATTTCTCAACATAGCAGGCCTACAAAATCGAAAGCTAGTAGGATACCAAAATTATGCTGCATTTTTTTACCTTTAGGCTCCATTTGTTTCTATGTAAAATGTTTTCCAAGCTCCCAGAGGGTAGCTCAATTCATTGGCCTCATGAGAACCCCCATGAGGTCTGTTAAATTACCGATTGTCCAAAAAGCTTAAACTATTGCGATATAGTAAATTTAATCATTTAACCGTATATTTTTAACACTCCCTCTCACGTGTGGGCCAAAACTACCTTTTAATAGGTGAGGCCCAACACGTGAGAATTTAAATGAGAGGTAGAGTGGAAGAGACATAGATCGATCCCAGGATCTCATGCTCTGATACTATGTTAAATTACCGATTGTTCCAAAAGCTTAAGCTATTAGGATATGGTAAATTTAATCATTTAACCACATATTTCTAACAAGGTCTAAAGCTTAAGTCCTAGAATTACAAAAGACAAGGTTCTTGCATGCAGGGTCACGTGTCCAGGGTTTTACTCAATAGGGGTGGGTACACAAAAAGGTCCTGCATTTTTTTTTTTAAAGTACACGAAGCTGTCCTTTCTTGAAGAGGTTTCTTGCCAAAAAAAAATTATAAGTAACAAAAATTTTATTGATAAAAAAAAGAGCTTCCAATGTACATGGGGTATACTTGGGGTTTAAAATCAATCACTCAAATTACAATGCTCAAGCAAATCTAGCAAAGGAGAACAGTGAAGAGGTTGAAAGCAACATTCCAATACAATAGAGTGTGAAAGAAGAAAATTTTAATCTCAAGAATAGACCATTCACTACCCTCAAAGCATCTTGCATTCCTTTCCCGCCAAAGACACAACATAATGTAATGTGGTACAGCCCTCTAGAGGGCTATATTTTGATGTCAACCAAAGGGACCTTGCCATGCTGCTAACAAATCAATAACCCTCTGCAGCATAACCCGTATAAGACCAACCAAACTCCGTACCATTGTCCACAATTCATACACTATAGGACAGTGAAGAAGTAAATGAAACACCGATTCCCCACTCATTTTACATATATAGCACCAATCAATAACAATAATGCCTTGCTTCCTTAAATTATCTGTAGACAAATCTTCCCTAAGGCAACAGTTCACGAAAAGAAAGCCACCCAAGGAGGAACCTTAGATCACCACCCTACCTTCCAAGGAAATGATATTTTCCTAGGCAAGGATACGGAGTAGTAGTAACTACACACCTCAAAACCCCGACTCTTAGCAAGCCTCCAATAGAGTTTATCTAGCCCGTCACCCTTCACTAATCTAGAGTATATTAAATCCATAAAAGCAGTCGAAGACTCCAACCCCCATTCTTTGTCTAGTCTAGAGAACTGAACATCCCAGTGAAGTATCCCATTATGGAAATGCATGACCCCCGCTACAGAAATCTCCTTATTATGGGTAATTTTTTGAAAAAATTTCTCCAAAATGGTAAATTTTTGGTAGATTAAATCCATAAAAGCAGTCAAAAACATAGGTTCGAACATTTGGTGAAAGCAACAATTGTTTGTCAATGGCAAACAATTTCATGATCAACAGAATTTGAAACAGAATGAAGGACCATACTTCCGATGTTGTGCAACCAAAAATCATTAGTCAAAGAAAAACATTTTCATAGTCAACAAAAATTTACACCAAAATGGCAGATAATGGCTTTGAACAGCATAAACCATTTCCTAGACCATGTGACCCTTCCACATCCCTTATCCTCCACTCCTCCATGTCCAACTGTCACCTCACTCCCCCTCCCCTATGCCGCCGCCACCACCACCTTCCTCTTCTCCCTCATGCTGCCACCACCACCTCCATCTTCTCTACTCCCTCACCCTTCTACCACCACCTCCACCTCCCCATTCCCCCACACCATGCCACACCACCACCGCCACCTCTCCCTCTCCCACTCTTTCGTGTTGACAACATCTCCCTCTTTTCATCCCTCAGACCAGCATCACCTCCCTCTCATATCCTCCTCCCACACATGCACATTGTCAACCTAAGAAGCACGAACACTCCAAAATTTTCAACTTCCAATGCATCCGTGTTGGACATGTGCTGCCCATGGACATGCCAAAGACATTTCTGCATATGTCCTCATTGTGTCAAGAGGAAAGATAAGCTTTCTTACAACCACAAAGCCTTAGACTCAAAAAAAAAAAAAAAAAAAAAAAAAAAAAAAAAATNCACTCTGTCCATTACTTGTTTTGTGTGGGGGGGGGGGGGGAACTTCCCTTTTGTCGCTCTTTTATTGATATGTGTCTAAAGTATAATAGTTTCTATGTTAACTGTTTTAATTATTCTATTGCCCCATAGTACATCCTCAGTGTACTTGCTTTGGTTTCAATAAAGTTTCGTTACTTATCAAAAAAATAAATGTAAAAAAAAAAAAATCTTGTCTAGTGTTCGTGTTGTCCCTTACTTGTTGGCGAGTATGCGAATGATTCTGTGTCTTAGTTGGGATTTTTAGTTTTCTGGGGTCTATGCTAAAGATTTGAAGCCCTTTCTTTTAGAAGCCATGCCTGACCCCTGTGCTGTGTTGGCTTTGGCAATTTAAATTGTCTTGATGCCTTCTGCCTGGAAAATAATTTCTAGATAATCTCCCAGATGCTAGAAACAGCCTAAGCCAGCTGTGTTGGATCCTGCTTTAAAGTGTGTTTCTTGTTGATTGTGTTCTGGACTCTGTTGCCAAATTCTTGATTAACTGTATGCAATGTAATTTTAATGGTGTAAACTTGTTGCTGGTGTGATTGTTCTGTAGTGCATTAGATAATCCAATTAAGTCTGGTTTTCACAATTTATTGTAAAGAAATAAGCATTTTTGAGGATATTCATGTATTTCAGGTTTATTTTTGCAGGCACTCACAGAAGCAATGTTATTGGCAGATCTAGAACAAGACACCGTTAGTGCCATTCCATACATTGTGATTTGTAGTCAGCATGTTTTCATCATTAATGTAATTTTGTATCATATGCTTCACCTATTTGCAGGTTGACTTTGTTCCAACTTTGATAATTCACAAAAAGAACCATCCCTTCTTCTGCTCGGCTTCCAACTTTATTGTTGAATGGTGCTTCTGGGATTGCGGTGAACTTTCCTGCCCCCACCCCCCACCCCCAAGAAAAAAAAAAAAAAAAAAACTTTCTTTGTCAACAATAGCGTGTTCTTTATGCTTAAATGTGGGTAATCATTTGCAGGTTGGCATGGCAACCAACACCTCCTCATAATCTTGGGAGTTGGTAGATGTGCTCCGTGCACTGATTCATAATCCTGAAGCTACAGTAAGCACCCAAAATTTTTAGTCCTTGTTTTACATTAAATTAGAATACATGACCAATGTTCAAAGGTATTTCATTTTTTTTACTCAAGTATTGTTTATTATTGTTGTGTTTCAAACAACAATAACTGTAGGGATAGTGACCCTCACCAGCATGGTATTTATACATGTGGCCAAATTGCTGCTCTATATGTGTGAGTGTGTGTGTATATATATATTCTTCTTACAATATACTTGGAATGAATATATTGTAATGAATTTGATGCTCACCATTTCAATTGAAATATTATAAAAAATCATACCCCAGTGCACAACAACTTCCACTTTTGCGAGGTTTGGAGAGATGTATGGTAGGCAATGTTACCCCCAATTTTTTTGGAGACACCCACAAAACAAGTAATGGACAGAGTGAACAATCAATAAGATTTTTCCTAATACCAGTTACACATCTCACAAGGTAAATATCAGATGAAGCGCGCTAAGGTTGAATCATTTTACATGGAACTTGAATGAACGGTTCAAGAGACTATGAGACAAGAACACATATAGATCTTGTCCGGTTAATTTTTCCTTTTCTCCCTTTATCAAATGGCAATAAAGGAAGGCAAAGAAGTAGCTTATTTGCAACCATATGAAGAACCCATTTCCATTAGTCAAACGGGCAGTGTTCAAAACTTTATCTAAATTAGGAAGAATGATTCTTTTTGGATTGTTGAAAAATAAGAAGGGCACCGAAAATATACCCAAAGCTCTCTGTATCAGAAAGAGATGAAATGCACACAATCATGTCTATTTCTTGAAATGGGTTACCACCCTGACTGACAAAAGAGTTGAAAGAGGGCTTTGTTTCCTTCTCATTTGGACCAGTTGCTGTCTTCTCTGGGAATTACTAAAGACTGAGGTCAGAGGCTCATTCCCTACCCACCTCCCTCTTTTACAAGAGACAGGTTTTGAGCAGAATAGAGCTACCAGCAATGTTTCTTTTCTAGTTCATGATCAAGTTTCACAATTACAGAAGACACTTTGACATTCAGAGACAATCTTCAGGAACATTTTTTTATTGTTGGAAATTAAATGCACCCAGTGGATCTTGAACCTATCATCTCATCCACAGACATCTAGTGTTGGAGCTCATCTGCAAATCTTTAGGAACATTAATGGCATTTGTTCATGCAAAATTTGTAAACTAGAAATGAATGGGCCCCAATTTTTGACACTTGAATGACCTTTGATTACATAAAGCTAAGCCTCCACTGACTTCTAAATTAGTAGGTAATTTTTTTTTAATAAGCAATAAGATTATATAAATCAGAAAATGAGTACCCAAGTATACAGAAATATACTGGGGTAGACAATCAGTTAAAAAAATTGCATAAATCTGATTAATCAATAATAGAAAGTTAACAGAGGTTTCTCATGACTGACAGCCAATCCAACAAAGTTCTAAAAAAGATAAACTTAAGACCAGGCATAGAACTTTGGGTTCTTCAAAAATCCTACCATTTCTTTCCCTCTAGATGCACCACATCAAGCAATGGGGGATAACCATCCAAACATGACCATTTAGATGACAACCAAAACAACCTTCCCTTTCTCTTCCTTAAGTTGTCAATTGTCAAAATTTAACCCAAAGCTGTAGTCCATACAAAGAAGGCTACTCTCAAAGGGGCTTTTGATCTCTTTTCCAAGGGAATGGCTGCTCACTGGTGATTGCAACGGCATCCAAAAGATGGCAGTGAGTACCAACCTTGAAGCCCTTTTTCTCATTGGGTTTCCAGCACATCTTATCCTCCCCAATCCCCCTAAATGCCCAAACCATAAATGGTATTCATAAAGGTCATCAAAGTCTCCAATTCCTAATCTTGTATGGCCCATACAAAGTATAGACTCCAATGAAGAATTCCATTGGTGAAATGCATTAAATCTGCCACACTTGCCTCCTTATTACGACAGATCCAAAATAACTCAAGGTAGCAAACAACAAGAGAACTCTCCCCACTCCATCAATCTTGCCAAAAGTTCACCTGTGTTACATCCCCAACTTCATACATAATGGTGGCTTGACACAGATGGCCATCCCTATCTAATAGTTCTCCACATACCAACTCCATAAGGATCAAGAACTGAATTAGAACACCATCCCCCTGGAAAGCATGGGTTCGCTAATTGGGTCGGCGCACCCAAGTATGATACGCACGAATGCGCCATGCGGCCATGGATGCGGCTGCACAGGCATCCATGAACCCTTTTTTTTTTTCGTTTTCCAATTCAGCCTGATACAGTCTGATTTGGGATGATACAGTCCGATTCTATCCAATTCGGTCCAAAACAGGCTGAAACAAGCCCTGAATCAGTCCAATATGGGCCGAAATAAGTGTTTTTTTAAAAAAAAAAAAAGTAAAAAAATTTGCCAAAACACACCATTTTGACATCCTAGTTTAAAAAAAAAAAAAAAAAAAAAAAAAAAAAAAAAAAAAAAAAAAAAAAAAACACCCTAAACTCATGTCCTGTTGATTTCACCATGGCTACTTTCAAAAATGTTGGAGTGTTGTGGAAAAGGATGTCATGGATTTTTTTGATAACTTTCATCGGCACTCTGTGTTTGAACGGTCTATGAATGCTTCGTTCCTCACTTAAATTCCTAAGAAGTGTAATGCCGTTAACATTAAGGACTTTCGCCCATCAGTTTGGTGGGTAGTGTGTACAAGCTGCTGTCCAGGTGTTGGCTAATAGGTTGAGGGTGGTTTTGGATAATCTCATCTCTGAGACTCAAACTTCGTTTGTTGGCGGAAGGCAAATTCTGAGCAAGTCCTACATGTTCGATTGCTGTTACTTTGTTTTCAGCTTGACTGGCTTAAAGGTTAATGTAGCTAAAGCGAAATGGTTCTTATAGGGGAGGTAAAGAATGTGCATGCTTTGGCAGAGATATTGGGTTGTAGGGTTGGGGCTTTGCCAATGACTTATCTTGATATGCCGTTGGGGGCGTCTCATAAGTCCCCCTCTATTTGGAACCTTATTTTGGAAAAAATCGAATAGAAGCTAGCTAGGTGGAAGAAGTTGTATTTGTCGAAAGGAGGTAGAATGACATTGCTTTAAAAGCACACTATCCAGCCTTCCCACATATTTTTTATCTCTTTTCACCATCCCTACACATGTGGCAAACAAAATTGAGAAGTTCCAAAGGGATTTCTTGTGAGAAGACCTAAGAATCATTTATTGAGATGGCATAAGGTGTGTTTACCTATTGCTAATGGTGGCTTGGGTATTAGGAAATTGACTACTTTCAATAAAACTTTGCTAGGAAAGTGGTTTTGGCGTTTTGGGATTGAGGAGAATAGGCTTTGAAGGAGGGTGATAGCTTTGAAATTGGGGAAGAATGGGGGGGTGGACCTCTAAGTTGGATAGGGGAGCTCATGGTTGTGGTTTGTGGAGAAGTATCCGGAAAGGTTGGGAAGTTTTCAACAAATATGTCCAGTACAAGGTTGGGTGGGGGATAGAGTGAAATTTTAGACAGACAGGTGGTGTGGAGATCTTTCTCTCCAATTGGCTTTTCCAATCTTATACAATTTTGCTGCAAACAGAGAGGCTTCCATAGAATCATCTTTGATAAGTCAAGGAGCAGGGGAAGGGAGAACTTGGGATGTTCGTTTTAATCGAGGTCCTAATGATTGGGAGGCAGCTGTGGTGGCTGATTTCTTTCGATTCTTGGCAGCCAATTTACCTTCAGGGACTGATGGTGATCAGTTGAGATGGAAGTTACCAAAAACGGGGATTTACCATCCGCTCATATTATCATAAGTTACATAGCCCTTCTTCTGCTGTTTTTTCATGGAAAGGTATTTGGAAAGTTAAGGCACCCCAGCGTGTTCTTTCTTTGTTTGGACAGCCGCATGGAATAGAATCCTCAGGTTGATAACTTGCGTTATGTGTCGTTGCTGTGGTGAGACAGGGATCATTTGTTGTTACATTATGGAAAGCTTATCGGCTGTGTGCTTTATCTTTAGGATTTTGGGATCTCATGGGTTTCCTCATTTACGGTGTCAAATTTTCTATTTAGTTGGTGGAATTGGTTGGGGAAGCATTCATCTTACATTGGAACTTAGTTCCGTTGTATTTGATGTGGTGTATTTGGAAGGAACGCAATCAGCATACATTTGAGGATTTGGATAGATCTGAGGACTGAATCATGCTTTCTTTTCTAGTTCTCTGTTTGATTGGGCTAGGGCTTGGAACTCACATTCTAGTGACTCTCTTCCTCTTTTCCTTAGCTCTCTTTCTTTGTAATTTAGGTTTTTTATGTCTTTGCTTTTACTTCTTTTTTGTACTTATGCTTTGCTGGTGCTTTTTTTGCATCTAGCAGTTTTTTATATATTTTTTCTTACCTATCAAAAAAAAAAAAAAAAAAAAAATTCAGTATTCAAACTTATTGCTAATGAATGCCTGGATAGTAGGTTGAAGAGCAGAATATCGAGTGTGGTTTGCAAGCTGGATATCCATGTGAACTGGGAGGCCTTGTTTTATTTGTTAGGCTAGATGGATTTTGGGTTGAAATGGAGGGGGTGGATTAAGGCTTGTGTTTCGTCTGCCCGTTTTTCAATCTTGGTAAATGGATCCCCTGAAGGTTTTTTTGGGACCTCTCGTGGGTTGAGACAAGGGGACCCACTATCCCCGCTTTTGTTTCTTTTGAGAATAGAGGTCTTAAGTAGACTGTTGAAGAAGACAAAGGAGTGTAATCTTATTCGGGGTTTTCATGTGGGAGCTGTGAACTCTGTTAGTGTGCGTATTTCCTATCTGTTATTTGCTAATGACACTATCTTATTTTGTGATGCCTCTAGGGAACAACTGTTGTCCATAAGGTTGGTGTTGTCTTGTTTTCAGGCTTTTACGGGTTTGAAGGTCAATGTAGGGAAAAGTGAGATTGTTCCTGTTGGGGAGGTGAATAATCTAGATGCTCTGGCTAATATTCTTCAATGTAGAGTGGGTTGTTTGCCTATGAAATATTTGTGGATGCCGTTGGGAACTTCTTTTAAGATAGCCTCGATTTGGAATCCTATTTCGGAGAAAATGGAAAAGAAGCTATCTGGGTGGAAGCGTCTCTATTTATCTAAGGGTGGTAGGCTCATGTTACTTAAGAGTACTCTCTCAAGTCTCCCAACGTACTTTTTATCTCTTTTTACTATTCCTAAAGCTATGGCTGCTACATTGGAAAGTATTCAGAGGAATTTCCTTTGGGGTCTTCTGAAGGGAGTTTCAAATATCCTTTGGTGGATTGAGAAAATGTGTGTTTACCCGTTGAGATGGGTGGTTTGGGGATAAGAAGTGTGGTGCCTTTTAATCAAGCTTTATTAGGGAAATGGCTGTGGAGATATGGTCACAAAGTTACCCATCTCTGGCGGCGAGTTATCTCCAATAAATATGGTGAGGGTCAAGGGGGGTGGAGTACTAATGTTTGCAAGAGGACTCATGGGTGTGGCCTATGGAAAAGCATTAATGAAGGGTGGGAGAGCTTTTCTAAGCATCTGACTTTGTAGTGTGTGAAGGCACTCGTATCTGCTGTTGGCATGATAGGTGGATTGGTGACAATACTCTAAAAGATCTCTATCCTAAACTCTATGTGTGCCCAGTGATCAAGGATGCTTGTATCTCTGAGGTTTTGTGGATTCCAGAAGGGGTTCTGTTAGAGTGGAATTTAAGGTTTTATAGAGCTTTTGAAGATTGGGAGTTGGCTGCATCTTATTCTCTACTTTAGCTTATCCAAACTCGTATTCGTCGGGGTGATAGAAGAGATACTCTTTACTGGCGGCTAAAAGGTGATGGTAAGTTTGACACTACCATGCGATTCAGGGTGCTTTAAATTCTTTGTTTCCTTGGAAAGCTGTTTGGAAACCAAAGATTCCTAAGCACATGGCGTTCTTTTTGTGGACAACTGTACATGGTCAGATCCTCACTTTGGATAATCTAATGCTTAAGAGTCGCCCTTTGGCTAATAGGTGTTGTATGTGCTACTATGTTGGGGAGACAGTAAACCACCTTCTTCTTCATTGTCCTGTTACCCATTCCCTATGGACTTTTACACTTCAGGCCTTTGGTATTCATTGGGTTATGCCAGGATCGATGGTGGGTTTGTTATCTTGTTGGCATCAGTGGCTTGGGAAGCATAATTCGAACATTTGGAACTTGGTTCCAGGGTGCTTAATGTGGATTGTGTGGTTGGAACGAAATCGTCAATCATTTGAGGACAAAGAGAAGACGTTGGATGAGTTAAAGGTTTTATACCATCGTGGTCTTTTGGAGTGGTCTCGTTGCTGGGGTTTTACTGATTGTTCTTCTCTCTCTGAGTTTTTGTCCTCCCTTAGCTTAGTTTCCTAACTATCCTCTGTTTGTTGTGTTGTTGTACTGTTTGTTTCTTTTATTTCTTGTTGTTCATCATCATGAACTTCTTGTATTTTTCATTTTTCTCTCTTTTATAATAGTTTTCTGATTGCCTATCAAAAAAAACAAACCCTAAATTTTGTCACTTTATTATCTACTATTTCTCTTAAATTGGTATATGTTTAGAATTATATGAAAAAAATATACTTAGAAACATATAGAAAATATAAATAAAAATATATTTAAAAATTTATTAATAAATGTATCCCCTGCACCCTACTTTTTCAAAAATTGCCGAGTCGCCACACCGCACCCACACCCAAACTCGAATCAGCACACGTGCTTCCTAGCCATCCCCCCATTCGCTACCATACTTCCCTTCTATCACTCTTCTCCATAATGCATTCCTCTCATGACTATAACGCCACAACCATTTCCCTAACAAAGATTCATTAAAAAGCATAAATCTTCTAATACCCCAACCACCTGCAGAAAGAGGAGTACAAACGTCTGCCCATTTAACTAGAATCCAAATGAAGTTTAGTCACTTCCCCCGTACCACCCCTTAAAAATTTTCGCTGCAATTTTTCATTATGGTTAGCCACATCTACCGGGATAGGAAATAAAGAAAGGAAATAGGTAAGCAAGCTCGATAGAGTAATCTTAATTAAGAATAGTAGAGAATATTAATTAAGAGCTAATTGTTTTCCAATTTATTTGTAGCCACCTTAATATTTTCTACCGGATTAGCTACATAGCACCTGCAATTTATTTGCTAATCTTTTCACTTAAGTTACCAAGCCCCTGTTTGGTATCTCTTCTCCAAATGCATTTCACAGGTTTCTATAAAGCAAAATGCATTTTATAATTTCTGAGTGTGTTTGACAAGTTTTTTTAATCCTGTGAAATGCATTTTATGAATAACACATTTTGCATTTCTCAATTTTTTAAGCCAAAACTGAAGATTCTCATTTTGCATTATCTTTCTAATTTTTGCCAAAGACTGTGGGGCCCACTTCTTGCACATCAAATTAGACCCAATATCACTTTCCAGCCCATTTCTTTTATTCTTGTTTTATGCTCCTCCCCTTTCTTCTTCTCCCTTGGGTTTCTCTATGATCCACAGCAACCAAACGTGCCTTCAGCGTTTTCATCACTCTCACTCTTAGCACTCAGATAATTACTTCAACCCTTCCCCTTCAGCCGCACCTCAGACCTGATTCAACTCACTCTCTATGCTCTAAATCAATTTATAGATAGATAGATAGATTGATAGATATGTATATATATATATCATAAATCATTTTTTTCAATGACTTGAATAATTTTCAAATATCAGATAGTTTGTTTTTTTCCCAAGGAACTACAAGAAAATCTCTTAATTCATTTTATTTTTCTCAGTTTACTCAACTATAAATCTTATGATATCAACAGTGCTTAGGGGCATTCTTGTAGCAAGTCCACATGGTGTTGAGGTCACCAATATGGTTCAAGACCAAAGCTACCAATGGTGGTAGATTCATTCAATGGATTTGATTAGGTTCGATGGAGTGACTGGGCTTAGTTGCGATTCATCAATTAGGTTCAATTGGTGAAGATTTGGGGCTATGCACAGTGGCTGTGTCAACTATTGGCAATGAGGCAAACTTTTTTTCTTAAGTTAGAAATTTGTGCACGGTGGCCCTGTCACTAATTTTTTGGGGTTTTGAATGTGGAAATTTGTTTGTGCATATGATTGAAAATTGTAGAAATCATGGAAAATTAGTAGAGAAATGCAAAGAATTATAGAAAATTTGTATAAACTGGTTGAATTTTTTGAAGAAATGAAGAAAATTTTTACTAGATATATTGTTTTTTATTAGCAATTTCCTTGTGAACAAAATTATCAATTTAAACATAAACTAAAAAATTTTGCTTGTAATAGGAAATTGTGGAACTTTTTTTGATAAGTGAAATTATAGAAATTGTTTAATTTAAAATTTGTTTGTGCAGGAATATTACTTTTTATACTTTACTCTTTATATGTATTTCGAATAGGGCTATATGCATGTACAATTAAGTTCTTTTTTTTTTTCTTTTTTTTTAAATTTGGGACCATTACCTTATTGGCAAAAAATTCATTCCACCAGAATTCATAATCAAACACAATTACATATAGTATAAATATTTTTCAGCATAAGTTTCAGCATAATACCAAACACAATTTTTTAGAAAAATATGTTCTGCCATAATGTATTCTTAAGACTGCATTCTGCTGAAATACAAACATCACCTAAGTCCTTGGATCCTTTCTTCTTTTCATATTTTTATTACAAAAATTTAGGTAAATAGCATCCATCAAAGATAAACCACAGAGGCTGGAATATCATTTTTTTTATTTCAATTCTTTTATAAGTAAAAAAATATTAACATTGATCATTTATTTTTATTTCAAAAGAAACCAAAAAGTTCACTAACTGCCTAATTCACAACATCCAGATGTTCTAGAATATAACCAATCCCATGCAAGCATAGCTTGTAAAAACAAGATGACTTGTAAAGAGAAACTAAGAATTGGAACTTACTTCCAATCTACACTCTGTGTAACGCATGGCAGCAGCTGGATCTGCATCTATTGAACCAAAATTCCCATGCCCATTTATAAGTGGACATCGTAAGGAGAAATCCTGAAAAAAAATTAAAAATAAATAAAAATAAAAATAAGACTACAAGATACTCAAAAGGCAAGAAAATAACTACAATGTGTGTGTACATATATATAGGAATGGAAAAGCAAACAGTAGATGAAATTGAGAACATGGTAATAAATCAAAATTAAGCTTCACTTTTTTTATAACTAATAACCTTTATTGAAATGGAGGAGAGACTCTACGTACACAAGATGTCTACGCAAGCTCTCCTAAAAAAATATCATAAAAGAAATACAATTTAAAGGCAAGAGACTCTATAGAAACTACAATCAAATGAATATTGCTAGTTCCAAGAGTAAGTAACCATTAAAACTGAGATCTTAAAAACAACGATTTTAGCTCAATAACTAAGACCTCCATACCATTAATTGTGCGACTGCTTATCTTACACCTCATTGCCCTCATTAGTCATAGAGGAACTACCTTTTTTTTTTTTATAAATAAAAAAGACTTCATTGAAGAAAGAGAGTAACAAAAGAACCAAAGCACACAGGCAGTGTGCAAAGGATACAGCAAAAACAAAACATAAAAATTACAACACTCAAGCAAATCAACTAAAGAAACAAAAATATAAGCTTGAGGCATTTGACCACTCGAGTAAGGTCTGGAGGAAAAGCAGTATCACGTCATGGATTGATCTCTCATTTCCTTCGAAAGTACGAGCATTTGTTCCCACCAAATACCCCACATGAGACAATGAGGGATCATGGCCCAAATCACTCCAGATCTGTGCCTGCCTGTTGAATTTACTAGGCCAGCTTAAAGCTAACAATTCAGCCACTGAAGCATCCCTGTTACAAGCAATGATATACAATTCAGGGAAGTTATCCTTTAAAGAGAGCCCCCTAAACCATGGATCATGCCAAAATTTAATAGAGGATCCATCTCCCACCTTAAATCTAACAAAATACTGATAAGTGTCCCACCCCTTCCTAATACTTTTCCAAAGGCAAACTCCATAAGGCCTCTGTACAGTGATAGAGCTCCAGCCCACACACTGCCATATTTAGCAACCACCACCCTCCCCCACAAAGCATCTCTCTCCATTGCAAACCTCCATAGCCATTTACCTAGTAAACCTTGATTAAATAGGGCCAAATCACAGATGCCCAGACCCCCACTTGGAATTGGTATGCATACCTCTCTCCAACCCACCAAATGATACTTAAACTCATCCCGTAAATCACCCCAAAGGAAGTCTTGTTGAAGCTTTTTAATATACAGAGCAACACTCATAGGGATAGGAAAAGAGAGATAATAAGTAGGTAAGTTTGATAAGGTGCTCTTCATCAGCATAAGACAGCCCCCTTTGAATAGATACATTATTTTCCAACCAGACAATTGTCTCTCCATGAAAGTGGAGCTGAGAGGGAGACCCAGGTATGTCATGGGTAACTGACCAACCCTGCAGCTCATTACAATAGCCAGCTCATCCATATTTGGCACATTACCAACTGGAACCAATTCGGACTTCCCAAGTTATCTTCAACCCAGAGATAATCTGAAACCATATAAACACAGCTTTCAAATACCAAATTTGCTCTCAATCCGCCCCTCAGAAAATCAAAGTGTCTTCTGCAAATAGGAGGTGAGAGATAACTAGCCAGCTAGCAGGATGATAACCTACTGCAAAACCCAATATATAATTTACCTCTCCTCGCTTTCTCCAACATTCTACTAAGAGCCTCCATTCCAAGCGAAGTAGCTCTTGGCAAATTTACCAAACAAGTTCTTCCATCTAAAGAGTATATCCGCAACTCACTTAGGCATCACCCAAGGAACTTTAATCAATGAAAACCCAAAAAACCACAATTCCTGAGCAACAGCACAATGCACTAATTATCCACAGTTTCACCAGGGCATTCACACATGCAACATCAATCCACCAATATTGTGATTCTCCTAACATGATTATCCACCTGTTAATTTTTTGTTAATTATTATCCCATTTTGCTGCTCACACAACAAATGCCACCTTTTTAAAGCCTTAGTACACTAAATCCTCTTCCAAGGAAGTTCACTCCCATGGAACCTTGTAACGCCTCATAATAAGACTGAACATCAGACTTACCATTGCTATTCAACCTCCACGCTCCACACCTCAAATGATTTGAGCCCTACTCTAGGAATGCTCATCAACTATTTGATTCCCAATTGTTGAAAGCTTGAACAAATTGAATGTGCCGAGAAACTTAATACTAAAGACTCAATAATAATTGAAGTAGCCTATGGAAGGTGCCAAGAACGTGGCCCCACATTGAAACTAGACCACAATCCCCTTTTTTTGTAAGCAAGCTTTGGCCCCAAGTGGAGGGGGAAGGGGAGATTCTAGCAAAACTAGACCACAATTCTAGAATATTTTTGTATTTGATCTTTTTTTATTTTCTTGGGCTCTTTGTTGGCTTTAACACAACCACTACTCCAGTCAGTATAAAAGAACAGTTTCCTAAAATGCACAACTTCAAACACACCAAAACACACTATATTTACGTTACAAGTTTATGTTTGTCAAGTTTTTGATGATTCAATGGCCTTCAAGAGGTAGTCATATAAATTAGTAAAAAGGGTAACTGTGACACAATTTATATGTGTGTGTGTGTGTGTGTGTGTGTGTGTGAATATAGTTATTTTGTTACTTCATTATGATGCTAGTTTATATATGCAAATAAAACATAAAATACGCACCCAATACTAGATGGACAGCTTTGACCTGCAATTCACAAATCAACTTCTTTTTACCCCTCCATGAATACAAATTACAATCCCAATTTACCTGTGCCATTCGCACTAAGGAATCGTAGACAGCAGAGTCTCCATGCGGGTGAAATTTTCCTAGAACCTACAATAAAAGGAACTACAAATTTTAATCATCAAATTATGCAAACAATGATAGACAAAAGAACAAACCGCAATAACAATATTTTTAGGAAAAGAAAACATATGCATTGCCTCAAATAAAGTGAAACAGTACATCATAGTCAAAATTTAACCTCTCCAACAACTCTAGCACATTTCTTGAATGGTTTCCGAGATGAAAGGCCCAATTCATGCATTGCAAATCTGTAGCCATAATTTTTGAGAACATATCAGTCACACTGTTTACCCAAATAAATGATGTATAATATCCATGCATGAAAAATAAAACATGTAAGGATAAAAATATAAATACATTCACACAATCATCATATGACAACAACTTACTCTAAATTACAAAATCTAAAATTAGAACAATATAAAAAATGACTGCCCTGCCCAGGTTTTACCATAGCACATATCACATGCAGCAGCTAAAATAACAGATAATTAAAACATATATGTGATGATACATATATTAAATTAAAATAAAAATGACACAATTAAGCACAAACACAGATTACATATGCCATCAGCTAGCTCAAAATTACAGAATTTAGAATATGAGTAAATGAGTAATAAATAAAAAAATGCACAAACATCACCATAGCACACATTACATGCAACAACATAAATTACTTAACAAATCAGAGTAGGTATTAAAAATTACATACATTTATAAAACATGCTTTACAACTAATACCTTAATCATGCATGAACTTGAAATAATCCATTAGGCATTGGTGGAGCTACATTAGGGCCATAGCTCACCCAAATCTTATACATATGAAATGGCAAAGTAGCTAGGCTTATAACCCTACTTAAAAAAGAGTCTGAATTTGATAAGGATGGGATAAAAAAACCCACGTTTTACACCATCCAATAAAAGATTTCCACATCAAATTTTTACTTAAAATTCAATACATCCTACCACACCTAATAACATATCAATAAACTCTCAATTTGGTTGGATTTATAGATGGGTATTAGAATTGATTGATTGTGGTTGTGCTTATTCTTAAATATGTAATAAGATAATGTAGCATGTTAGGATTGGAAGATGTAAAACTTGGGTTTCACACCACATCCTTATAGAATTTAATCTCTTTATAAAAAATAAAATAAAAAGATAATAAAAAGTACATTGTTTTATATATAGAGAGAGCCACAGCCTCATTATTGATAAGTTGTATACATCAATTACATAAATTAATTGGACACCCATTAAATTATAATGAACACACAGCTCTCAAATAGTAAAAGAAAAACAAATAGAGGTTCTAGTCCTTACACTTTAATGGCTTATATTTTAAATAAACACACTTAGCTTTTGTATGGTTGAAAATATCAAATCTTTTTACCAATATTTACAAAATTTGTTTTGTTTAGTAGATTTTTTTTTTATAGTACGCACTAGAAATCACGGATACTAACACTGGTTTGGGGGTTACAACACAAGAATTTCTGAAAAATTATAACATGAAACAACCGGTACAACATGGATACGAAATAAAAAAAACATTTTAAATTATTAAAAAAAATTATTTAATCTAATATATTGGTTAATGTAGTTAAGCTATTTAGTAGGCTTATAATATGTGGATTTTAAATTTTATGTAGATAAACATAAAAATTAAAAATTAAAATTCATACTTACATAAATAATATAATATATATATATATAGCGGCGATCCTGTATCAAACGGTACCGAAACAGACTCGGTAAGAAATTGACTCCTTGCTAGTAACGTATATTTACATTTTATAGTGTACTTAGTCCTCTATTTACTTAAAATTCAGTAACAAATTGTAGAAATTCATATTTTTAGAATCAAAAATTTTGAAATTCGTTTCTGATTAAGATACAGAAAAGTAGAAAAACTGACAGGATTCGGCGATGGACGGGTTTAAGACCGTCGCGAACGTCGGGCAGAGCACGGCCGAGGAGGACTGACATGGCGTAGGACATGTACGCCTCGGTGGCCTCCTTGTGTAGCTCAAAAGGCACGATTCTCCCTCCGCCATCTCCATCGCCGCCGTCGTCATTTCCGACTCTGCCCTTCACCCAGACGCTGCCGTTCCCGCCGCCGTCGTCGTCGTCGCCGCTGCGTCTGGCTGCTTTCACCACCGACTTAGAAGAGGAGGAGGAGGAGGCGGTGGAGAGAAAACGGAGGTCCGAGAGGCTGTGGCGGAGCCTTGAGGATGAGGAGAAGCGGGTCGGAGCGGTTAAGAGAGAGTAAGGGCGGTGGCGGAGGAGGATTGTGGAGAAGCGGAGTCCTGAAGAGAAAGCCATTGTGGAAGGATAAGAAGAAGAAGAAGAAGGAGGAGGAAAGGATGGTTTCATAGAGGTGGCGGTGGCATTTGCCGGCGGGACTTGTTTTATCTTCTTCTCCTTCTTTGGTTTTTTTTTGGGTGTGAATAAGAGTAAGATAGGGTTTAAGCTTTTGGGGGGAAAATGGAATGGATTGAGTGGAGTGGAGTGGAGTGAAAAACCCTAAATGTAGGTGCTGTGGTTGCGCGCCAAGTTGGAGATTTTATTTTTATGTAGCAATTTTGTTTATTTCTTAATTATGAGTGCACGTGCATCTCACGTGTTTATAGTTTTTACTGATTATATTTTTTTCAATAATTTTCTTACTTATGGTAGGGTTGGGCAAGCACCTATTCGAACCAATGCTCCGCCACGATACGAATGAAGTCGCACCGTTCAATAGGTCAACTGACTAACTTGAAGTCGGTTATCAAAGAATGAGGTTGGTTCTAGCATTGGCGTAGTGTGCTTGTGATTTGTTCATGATCTAAAGGTATGTTTTTTTCATTTTTGGATTTGAGTTTGAGATTTGTGGATTTTGATTTGTTCTAGGTATAGTAGTTGTGATTTGTGGGTAAATTTTTTGAATTGTGGGTTTTTGATCTTTAGGTTTTGATTTCGTTTATGGATTTCGATGTTTTTGATTGTTTGTGGTTGTGAGGTACAATTTGTGGGTTGTTTGATTTTTGTTGTGGTTGTGGTTTGCTATGTTGTTTGATATGGTTCTCAACTCAACCCCAACTCAAATATTTCAAACTGATTGACCCACCCCACCCCAATGTAGGAAAATCACATAGATAGAGGCTGGAGAACCGACTTCCAATGGTGTTGAGCAGAGACGGTGAAGGGATAACTGAACCTTATAGTGCAGTGGCATATTTGCCCAATAACCACACTAACTGCATCATGCACACTCCTACTTATAAGGCATCTAAGTATAGAGGCACACCAAAATTGACAACAGAAATCTCTCTCTCTCTCTCTCTCTCTCTCTCTCTGTAAGACTGCATTCGGAAAAGTATGAAATTTTGTCATGTGCCGCACTGTTTGAAAATAAAATTTAAATACTCTCAAACCAAGGGTGTATTTGTATAAGCTGTTAGAAAACTGTATTTTGAGTTTAAATTAAGCAATTTTAGGAAGAAAAAAAAACTACTAAGAGTCGTGGTTGCAAAATAGAGTTTTGGATTTTAAAAACAATCTTTTAGGCTCCGTTTGGGAGTTCATAAGGGAATAGAATGGAATGTAATAGAATGTATTTAAGTAAGGGAAAGGAATGGAAAATAATGAAATTGAATAGAATGAAGTAACCTTGATTGGATGTTTCCACTGCAGGGGAGGTTCCATGTTTGGATGTATTAAATTTCAACAACAAGAAGTCAAAAAACTAAAGCAGCAATTTTGAATTTAAATGCTCTCTCTCTCTCTCTCTCTCTCTCTCTCTCTCTCTGCCTAGGATGAGAGGAGGCCCAGCTACCTTGAATTAGCCAGAAATCCTGTTTTAGTTTGCATTTTCTAGGATCAGTATGGGGGGATTTCAAAGTTTCTTTATTGAATCTAAGTTGTTTCAATTGGTGGTTGAGGAAGGAGGGAATTTTTTCTCCCTTAAGATTTTTGAACGGGGAAAATACTACATGCAATCGGTGTTTATGGGCAAGAATGCAGCTCTTTGAACAATGAGAAGTTTGGAACACACCGTGATTGGGGCTAGTCCTAAGCAATTTTTCACGTTAAGGGATGGTGCTGCTGCTTACACTTTGCAACGAGGGTGCAACTCCCTTGGGTAGTACTTAGCAGTGATAGTGCTTAAGGTAGGTGGGCTATAGCGAACTATCATTATTCCTACCGAAAAATCACAACAAGGATGGAGATCTTTTGGGATTGAATTAAGAAGGATATTGGAACCTTCTCAATATGCGTTGGGTGGATTGAAGTTTGTACCATACAGGTCTAAGCAGATCCCAAAATCTCATCATGTCAGGTCCTATGCGGAAAAGCATGTTCAACAGCCCCTTATCAACGAAAAGGTTAAAGTTGGTAGCGTGAAGAATATTATGGAGTTTCTGAGTGACAATTATTGCACACAGGTAGTAGTTTCTGAAACTCAGGCCAGAAGTTTTCCACAATCAGCCATGGGAGGTGGTAAGGGTGGTATTAATGGTAAGAATAAAATTAAGGAGAAAATCTCAAAAGGAAATAATGTCAATATTCCTCTAAAGCCCAATTTGAATTCAAAAATGGTTGAGTTTGGAAAGCTAGTGATAGTAGGAAGGCACGTTGGCTAGGGAGAGGGTTGACTGTGTATGTAAATGAATATGGAAAGAAAGGGTATCTTGGGATGGTGCTAAAGGTGGGAAACAAGTTGGCAAATGGGTTATGTTGAATAAGGTCCATAAGGGTCTGGGCCCATCCAAGCAGAATGCCCTTGTTAGCAAATAAAGCACCCATTTTGGGCCTTGGTTTGTCAAGCCCATTAAGTTTTGAGGCTGGCGAGAGTTCTTTAAGTGGACAAAAGGAGCTGGAGTCTTCTTACCTGACGAGGTTCACTATGTCGAGCTCAAGTAGGAGTGAACTCACTGCCACAAAGGAGTTTGAGTGTTCAAGGGTCTCACCCATCACATTGGAGCAACAAGTGACGTCGCCGAAGGGATTTTCTTTCTTAACTCAGCCACCCATTGCATCGAAGCAACATGTGATGTCACTGATAGGCATAGATCAGCCACCCATGGTGCCGATAGGACCAGCGGAGGTGGCTCAAGACTCCCACGAGCAGATATTGCCGATTAGTGCTCCGAGTGGGTCTAGGTGGGTGCCGGAGGTGTCACCGGCCACGTTATCGGAACCAGTCTTGACCCTTAATGACTCGAGTGTGTCGGAACTGGTGTCTTTGCCATCTCTAGTGGCATCGAAGGA
The DNA here is from genome assembly GCF_002906115.3 of Quercus suber. Taxonomy (NCBI): domain Eukaryota; kingdom Viridiplantae; phylum Streptophyta; class Magnoliopsida; order Fagales; family Fagaceae; genus Quercus; species Quercus suber. The sequence goes on along the minus strand of NW_027069862.1, from coordinate 481,584 downwards.
GGGGGATGATGATTTTGTAGGTTCAGAAGGACTGGTTACATTTGATTTTGAGGGAGCTCAATTACCTAGTCCAACTATAAGGGATTTGGTCGGTGACCTATTTGTTAGTCTAAATCTTTAGTAAGTAATTATAAAGTATGGTAACACATGCAAGTCGCATTTGCGACCTATTTGAACCCTTAAATGAAGAAAAAAAATTCATAGTAGATCTTCTCTCTAGGTTCTATGTAGAGCCCAAGAGGTGAAAAACTCTATCGTCTTAGTACGAACGGCTCTCTCCGCTTTACAGTAAAAACGGTTGTTAAACACTTCTCAAGGAGGCTATGGATGATATTTTGAATAGATATGCGGGTTTATAGTTATCAAAGAAGGAGGAAACATAGATTGTTATAGGCACTCCGGTGATAGACAGTCGTAGAGTGTTGGCTAGGAAGTTCTTTACGAAACGACTAGTTAATTTGGAATCGGTGGCGCAAGTTCTAAGATCAGTTTGGAAAATGACTCAGAATTTTGAGGTTAGTGATTTAGGAGATAGCAGGGCTCTTTTTCTTTTCTAGAATGATGATGATGTAGATAAAGTCTAGTTGCTCAGTCTGTGGTCTTTTGAAAAATACCTCCTTGCCTCGCATAAGTTGGAAGCAGGGGAGGCAGTGAGCAAGGTCAAATTCGACAAAATATCATTTTGGATTCAAATTCACGGCATCCCAACCATGTACCAAACCAAGAAGGTGGGGTATAGCATTGGAGCTACTCTTGGAACTGTGGAAAAAGTAAACGTGAATGAAAAAGGGGTTTTGTCTTGGAAACTTCATGCGTATAAGGGTGATGATAGATATCTCGATTCCTCTATGCAGGGGTCGAAGGGTTCATTTAGGAGGCTTGAGTCAGATAGTCCATATGGCTTATGATTTTGAATGGACTGGTTACATTTGATTTTGTAGGTTCGGAAGGATTGGTTACATGTTTTATCAAGCAACAATTGGTGGGATTGGAATTGTTATATGGTTGAATGTCCATAAGTGTAGATGCAAGATTAGGTGTCCCCCAATGGCATCACAATTTGAAAATTGTTACACTTGTAAGGAATGAAGATGCTCTCTTCACATATCAATAATCCAATACTATATCTTCCACGGGTTATTTGTGTATATGCTTGTATGTAGCAAACAGTTTGCCTAAAATCTTTTAGGAATATCATCCATAGCCTAAGTCTAATTTGTCATTATTGCTTATTATGATTATTATTATGCCATTATTGTAATTCTAATGGGATTATTATTTTTTAAGAGAATGGAATCTGCTATGCATTTGCTTTTGCAATAACCAAGGGTAGTTGTTTACTAAGTACTAACATGGAATAAAGCAATCACAGTATTATCAAAAAAGCAAATCTCTCTCTCTCTCTCTCTCTCTCTCTCTCTCTCTCTCTCTCTCTCTCTCTACAGTGAAGATGGTTTTGTTTGTTGGTTGGTCATAGAGAGTTCTGATAGGATTGGATCCCGAAATTGTTGACTGGGAATGAGATAAAAAGAAGTAAAAGAAGTTGGGAAAAAGAGAAATAGAAGGAGAAGAAGAAGAAAGTCTCAGCGCAGAATTCCAAGTTGTTTATTATGTGTGTATCAATGTAATGTATTGCTCCTATGGATGAGAGGCCAGGTGGACGACAGAGACTAGCTCTGGGTTAGGGGTGCTACAGAGAGCACAGAAAGAATTCGTTCCTAAATTATAGTTTCTAACTTGTTTGTAAGAAACTCCTTCCTGGACTAGAAGGAGAAAATTTCATCAATGTGTTAGTTGATTTCATACGATGTGTCAAATTAATGTAAATGGTTCTTTTTAGGAAGAAACATCAATCGATTGCTTGCACCCCTTATTTTGATAAGAAACTTGATGAACGAAAGAGGATTTCCACAAGTAAATGCAACAATGAAAGAAGAAAAGCATGGAAGTCTGATAGCTATTTGACCTGCTTTGTGGTTACATGGTTGAGGTTCATATGTTGACTGATTTTAGTTGATCTGTTAATTTGGTCAGGTACATCTGATGTGGGCAATTAATAAATAGAAGAATATCAATGTTTGACAATGAATAGGCTATATTTTATTCCTAAAAGATTTTAGGCAAACTGTTTGCTACATACAAGCATATACATAAATAACCCGTGGAAGATATGGTATTCGATTATTGATATGTGAAGAGAGTATCTTCATTCCTTACAAGTGTAACAATTTTCAAATTGTGATGCCATTAGGGGACACCTAATCTTGCATTTACACTTATGGACATTCAAACATATAAAAATTCCAATCCCACCAATTGTTGCTTGATAAAACATGTAACCAGTCCTTCTGAACCTACAAAATCAAATGCGACTTGCATGTGTTCCTCAACTTTAAGGATTTGCTCTTATAGCTTATTAAGAAACAACAACATCTAGACGTTTTCTCTATCACGGTGTTGTCCATATGGCATCAACGAAACCAAGTTCGCATGCACTAGCCTAGTTGTAGTCCCCATCATCTCGCTTCCTTGGCAAAAGAATGACTTGCAGAATTTCTAGCAGTGTAGCCAACCCTTTGAGTTTGATCCCTTGTGCCTCGAGGTCCGTGGCGCCCTCCACCGATGGGTATGATAAAAGCAAACTTTGATGAAGCTATCTTCAATAAGGAGCATAAATCTGGAATTGGTGTGGTGCTCAGAGATGACCACAGGTTAGTGTTGGCCTCCTTATCTCAGAAAGTGTCACAGGTCTATAGCCCTTTGGAGATTGAAGCTATAGTAGCAGCAGCTCTTGTTTTGCTGTAGATTTGGGTTTTAAACATGTGATTCTAGAAGGAGATTCTCAGGTCCTTATAACAGCTCTAATCAAAGTGTATTTTTTTCCCTCTGATTTGCTTATTGATGATGTACGTTTTAATGTTAGGTTTTTTTGATCAATTACGTTACTCTCATGTAAAGAGAGAATGTAATAACGTTGCTCATAATTTGGCTAGACATAGTGTTTTGAATTTTGTTGTGTAGATGGAGGATATTCCACCACATTTTCTTTATGTTGTCCTTGCTAACTGTTAAAAATCCAGTGGTTCCTAATGGAGATGGATAGGAATTATAGGGGAATTGATAGAAATTGTAGGGAAATTGATTTAATTCGAGGTAGTTACCCTCCATAGAGAAAGAGAGAGAGAGAGAGAGAGATGCACTAATACACTAAGGAATTGATTAATTCTTCATTGATATCTAATGTTGAATTACAATCATGTATTTATAAAAGACTAACTCTAATCTCGTTGACCAACAAGGCCTCATCCTATTGGTTCTATTATTCCCCAGTGCATTAATAATTATATCATGTGCTAAATGTGATTAACATGTTTGAAATTGTAACTAACTAACTAACTAAATCTCAATACAACAATTATTATTCATATGCTTATAGCATTCTTAACACTGACATTTTCAGCTTTTCTTAATAATATGCATTATGTTCCTTCTCAAAAAAAAAAAAGGTTCAAATATTAAAATAGTCTATACCATCAAGTTTTAGATGAAAAATACTAACTTGATTATAGGACAAAATAAAAAAGGACAAAGTTTAGCAGCAAAATTCGTAATAGCCGAATAAAATAATATTACTACATATTTTGAAAATCTAATCGTTGAATTGCATGTTCTTTATGCTCTTAATATACATGTCAAATTTTATATCAATCGAATATTTATTATATGATCTATAAACTTATATTTTATACATAATTATAAACTACAAAAACTCAATTTAAACAATTTATTGATGACATAGCTATTGACATTTAATTTTTTAGAAATTTTGCAAGCACGAAGGGATATTGAGTAAGGTTGCGACATAAAACTGTAACCAATTTGGTGGCCAAAATGGCCAAATACCACATTTTTTCAAAAAATTTAGCAAAAAACCACTGTTTCAGAAATAAATGGCAATCTACCACTTTTCCTAATACTCGAGTTTGGTGAACTCGAGTACCCTATTTTATAGTTCCACCATGGAACTGCTGAGCTGGAAATTGGGTGATAAAAAAAAATAATGTGGTACTCAAGCTTGGTAAACTCGAGTACCATGCAACACAATACTTGAGTATATCAAGCTCGAGTACCTTCTATAAATAAAATGCAAAAAATTTTATTTCTACAGTACTCGAGTTTACCAAACTCGAGTACCATGTAAATTATTATTATTATTTTTTTTTTGTGTTTGTTTTTTTTTTTTTTTATTTGAGGATAATCGACGAATAAACATAAAGATAAAAATAAGTAGTTTTTTTTTAATGTTTTTATTTATTTAAATAGAAGCATTGTAAAATATAGAGATTTTAATTTAGAAATATGAATTTAATATCTACATTGATTAAAATTGTTCATTGTTTTCTCATAAAGATTGTTCACTTTTTTTTGTATACCACCGCAATAGAGTTCACCATAGCAGAACCACCATGGTTTACCCTATACAAGAAGAGGTGTGAGTTGGAGGTGTATTGTTGATGGCATGGGTTACAAGTTCCTACGGCATCTAAAGGGGAAGGCGCAAGAGCGAGCCATCAATTCTATTAATGAAGTTACTGCGTTAGATGATGAAAAAGATATTTCAGACTTCTCAGATTCAAGTAATGATGATTTCCAAAAATTTCTACCTACGAACATTAGACGTTATTGTTAATGTCTATACGTTCTGTGCAATACAAAATGTTGTTAATGTCTGGCAACTGATGATTATGTACATTAAACTTTTGCAAATCTAAAGATTAACTGTTCATTAACTGTTGAGTTTACACGATCTTGTTCATTCAACGATTTTGAATTTTCAACAAATTCGGATGATCAATACATTAGTACACAGTTTTCCATTTAATTTTCACGATTTTGTACATTCAACAAATTCAAACTTTTCAACAAATTCGGACTATCTGTACATCTAATTTACACAATTTTATTTTGTACTTTCAAGATTTTATACAATCAACAAATTCGAACGATCTGTACATCTAAATTTTGTTTTTACAAATTTAAACGATCTGTACATCTAATGTACACAATTTTCTCTTGAATTTTCACGATTTTCTACTTTCAACGAAATCAAATTTCTCAACAAGTCCAGAATATTTGTACATTTAATGTACACAACTTTTCATTGAATCTTCACGATTTGGTACGTTCAACAATTTCGATTTTCCATTAAGATTTTGCAATTTTGTACATTTGACGACTTCAAATTTGGATGACCTGTACATCTAATGTAATTAATTTTCCATTAAGTTTACTCAATTTGGTATGTTTTTCAATTTTCATTTGAATTTTGACGATTTTACACGTTTAACGAATTCAAATTTTCATAAATTCGTACTATCTGTACATCTAATATATACAATTTTTCCCTTAAGTTTTCACAGTTTTGTACATTCAACGAATTCAAATTTTTAAACAAATTCATACAATCTATACATCTAACGTACATACTTTTCCATTGAATTTTCATCATTTTGTACTTTCAACGAAATCAAATTTCTCAGCAAGTCTAGACTATCTGTACATCTTATGTACACCTTCACGATTTGGTACGTTCATTGATTTTCCATCGATTTTTCTCGAATTTCTACATTCAACTAATTCGAACATTTTTACAAATTCGAATTTTTCGAGGCATTTACCATTAGGTGATTTATATGAATCATTCATTTTCTTTTATGGAGTTTGTCCATTATTCATATGGTTACATATTTAAAAAAACACAAAAACCATTTAAGTGCAATAACTGCGCTCATGCTAAAAATAGTTTATGCAGAAAACAATGAACAATTTTTATGACAAAACAGTGAATATTTTTAATTAATACAAAAAACAGATTTTATGAATGCAGTAAACAAATTCAAATATATAGTAAATCTGATGTGCAGAGAGAAAATTTCATTAATGTAGAAACAGATTTTATCAATGCAGAAAATATATTTGATTATTGGGAAATTCAAACATGAAAAAGCATTCAGATTTGGCGTTTAAATTTAAAAAACACGATTTCACTAAGTGTTTTATGAGAAAACAGTGAATAATTTTTTAAATAGTGAACAAAAAATAATTTATGCAAAAAAGAGAGTGAACAATTTCTTAAATAATGCTGAACAGAAAATAATTTTATGCAAAATCGTAGAAATAGTTTATACAGAAAAAAGTGAACAATTTTTATGAAAAAACAATGAACAATTTTAATCAATGTAGAAATTCAATTTATATTTCATAATTAAAATCTCTATATTTTACAATGCTTCTATTTAAATAAATAAAAATATAAAAAAAAACTACTTATTTTTATCTTTATGTTTATTTGTCTATTATCCTCAAACAAAAAAAAAAAAAAAAAAAAAAAAACAAAAAAAAAAAAAATTACACGGTACTCAAGTTTGGTAAACTCAAGTACTGTATAATAAAAATTTTCTGTATTTTATTTATAAAAGGTACTCGAACCTGGTATACTTGAGTATTGTGTTGCATGGTACTCGAGTTTACCAAACTCGAGTACCACATTATTTTTTTTTAATTGCTCAATTTCAGCTCAGCAGTGCCACAGTGGAACTATAAAATAGGGTACTCGAGTTCACCAAACTCGAGTACTAGAAAAAGTGATAAATTACCATTTATTTATGAAACAGTGGTTTTTTGCTAAAATTTCGAATAAATGTGGTATTTGGTCATTTTGGCCCCAATTTGGTAGACAAACTTTGTATAATAAAAAATATTTTTGATATAAATGAAAATTTGAGTCAAAACATAAACCCTGTGTGCAATATAATATTGGAATCCCTAACCAATTTTTTCATAGCTTAAAACAAATACAAAACTCACATATGAAACAAATACACGTTTTGCAAAATGTGTGGTGAGTGTGATATAAACGGTATTGTAGAATAGGTGGGTAAAATGTCATATTGGTACACCTGACTTCTTTGTGGTTTTTATTTTTTGGGTTGAATTTTGTTAAAGTGGTCCAAAAGTTGGTAAGTTAATAAAGTTTTACTATTATTTAATTTTTTTAGTTAAAAAAATAGTTAAAATGGTTAGTTATAAAATTATTTATTTGACTTGTATTCAAAATAATGATTTGGGTTATTTTTATGCAGGCATTTCCAGATGCTGTTATATTTAATTCAAAAAAGTTGTTTCTCGCCAGTGAAGTACATGTCAACTTTATCCGAGTGATGCCATTAAGCTTCACTATATAGAGGATGAATGTAAAAAATATTATGAGCATCCGTGACAACTTCCCTTCCCCTACTTTTGTTGAAGAAAGAGATATCATACTGCTTCTCAAAAAAAAAAAAAGAGATATCATACAGTGGTAATGTTGTGTAAGTGTCACTGTGTATGTGATTGTCAGTTATGTATTATTATTGTCCTAAAGTAGACATATATGTATTATATTACCTACCGTGGGCCCGGACTATTTTGCATATTCAGCTCTCTTATGGGACATGAAGTAGCTTGGGACTGTGTCCTATTTGTTTTTATTTTTTAAGGAACTGGATCCAAAGATTTACAATCACATATTTTTTACTTCCAAAGGCAAAAGTAAATGCAAGAATTTTACAAGAACAGATACGATGCAATTAGAAAATAAGTATAAAAATTTTGAAACTAAACTATTCATTCACTGCAAAAATACTTCATATAGGTATTGTGGGGCCCATGGGCCTGATGGCCTCGGCCCATCATGTAGCAGGCCCGAGGCCCAGGCCGAGGAGCACAGGCTATTCAGGGCCAAGGTGAGGGAGAGCCTTTTTTCCCAATCCACACCGAGGACCACTTTATCCTCGGCCTGACGAAGGTGATTTTGGGGAGAGAGACTAATCCCAAAGTAAGCTGTCACTCTCACATTTAATGCATTCAACTAACTCCCCCTGGCCGCATTAATGGGGAGGTAACCCCTTGACAGGATAACGTTGATCAGAGTGAACCACTTGAGTACCGATAAGGCCTCTGATGAGACGGACGGCCAGAAAAGAAGGCAAATAGATGATCAACAGATGGAAGGAGGGGATAGGAAGATGAAAACTATAAAAGAAAAGTTAGTAAAGTAAAAAAGGAGGGGGGAGAAAGGGAGAACAATAAGGCCTCCTCGGCCTGTGGCCGAGGAGCATCCCCCCAATTGTAAAGAAACTCTTAGCACTTTTTATAAGAAAAGTTGATGCATGGTGATCGACGGCCAGCGCCTAAACCTTTCAACCCACTCTCTATAAATTTATTGTTTGGGCTTTTTGGGCTGAAAACCCATCACTCAGGGTCCATCCAAATTGAGTCCTTACAATTGGCGCCGTCTGTGGGAAAGGATTGGGGTGCTGGCCGGCGCACCAGATAAGTGTTCTAAGTTCTAAGTATTCGTTTTACAGTAGGTTAAAAAAGATAAGTGTTCTAAGTTCTAAGTATTGGTTTTAGAGTAAGTTAAAAAAAAAAAGAAGGTATATGAAAGATTTGGCAGTAAAAAAAAAAGAGAAAACAAAACAAACAAAGAAAGATCTTGATATTAGTATTTCATACATAGAAAAATTACATATTACAATCAGAGGCTCAGGTAGGCCTGTTCTACAAGCAAATTTACGAGCTAATAGCCACCTGCTATTCCTACAATCAGAGGCCCAGGTGGAGCCGCCCTAAGGAGAAGCTAGCCGGAGGGAAGTGTCAACTCGTGCTTTTATTTGGCACCAAGAGAATGGGAGAGCTTGACACGCGGCGGAGGAGGTGAAGGACAATCATGCTCTCAGGCCCCCAACCACTCCCTCCTCGGCTAGGCGGAGCTGGAACAAAGAGAGGAGCAGATGCAGGGGCTCCGGGATACCCTCCCCCATGATGTTCCCTCAATTCTCTCCGTTCCTCTCAAGTGTTGGCCGTTGGGAACGGCAACACTCGAGCACCGCCCATGAGGTGAATTCGCACGCCTTCCTCGTCGGGGGTGCGCTCCGAGGAAAGACGTTAGGTTCTCTAGCAACATCCCTCTGGGATACCTCGAAGGGCACCATCAGGGTTACGCCTAGACTCTGCCACACCAAAAGCCCAGTGGGGGCTGCGGCCATACCGGTTTTTGTCAGTCCCGGGAACAATTCCGGCGGGGCTGTTAAAAGGGCATGGGAAGTTGGAAGAAAGTGTTTTGTTCTGTTTGTGTTGAGAGGTTCATGGGTTGTGGAGGAACCATCTCCTTACTTTATATAGGGGGTGGGGGTTTGGTGAGAATTAATTCATGCAAAGTTCGAAAAGAGTATTATCAGCTGGGTCAGTAATGAAGTCGCCAATTTCCAAGGAGGCCACGGATGGTTGGACTCGTGTCAATTTACGAGGACATTAATGAAGGCGCGTTTCGCACACCGGAGCGTCAAGCGCGGAATATGAACAGACAAAGGGCGTTTCATAAATGAAAAAGATGGGGCCGCGAGTTGGAGGCGAGGTCAATGCCACGTGTAAAGATCATAATCTGACACAAAGAGAAATCATCTCCAGTAAAGCGATTTGAGGACAAACCTCTACTGACAGGAAAATTGAAGTGGTAGACAGAACCAAGGTATTGTATGGTCCTCGGACCCAAACCTATGGTAAAACTACACACACCATTATACTTGGGTACTAGACAGAACCAAGGTATTGCATGGTCCTCGGACCCAAACCTATGGGGAAACTAGATACTTACAGGAAAATTGAAGTGGTAGACAGAACCAAGGTATTGCATGGTCCTCGGACCCAAACCTATGGTAAAACTACACACACCATTATATCTAATACTTATAGAAAAATCGAAGTGGTAGACAGAACCAAGGTATTGCATGGTCCTCGGACCCAAACCTATGATAAAACTACACACACCATTATATCTAATACTTATAAAAAAATCGAAGTGGTAGACAGAACCAAGGTATTGCATGGTCCTTGGACTCGAACCCATAAAGAAAATATCTCGAGAAAAACCAAAGCGTTACTTAGAGTCAAGCTATAAAACGATCCTTAGATTTACATTTGAAGGATAACAGATGGCTTCATGAGGCTAACTCCAGAATAGAATACGAATATTGAGCAGAACGCAATAGTAAGGCAAACAAAGGAAAATATCATCAGATGGAAGCAAAGTATTATGTATTCAGTTCAAACGGAAAGTATACAACTCCCTTACAATGCCACTGAGGCAAGAAACAAAATGAGATAGAAAAAGAAGATCAAAGAGAAAATAAACAAAGTTATCCTATGTCGTATACTAGTCTCCTCAACTCGATAGGCAAATTAAGTTAGTTTGTAAATCAAAAAGCTTTGGCCAAGGCCTAAGGGCTTGGCTTCGAAAGGTCCGCCGGAGGACTTGCCACGTCTTAAGGTATTTCCTGACCCTCGGTTACAACGTCCCCCAACGCTCTTTGGGGCTCAACCTCCTCGGATGGTTGATCAGTTAACGGTGCATCCTCGGCGGTCTTATCGTGACTTTCAACCGGTGGTAACGAAGATCCCTCCTCAGGAGCAGCAGATGCAACCTCGCGAATGGCAATAGGGAAATATACCCTGTCCTCCCTTCTAAGATCAGATGAAATATCAACCCCTGCTTGGTTGAGGGCTTCATGCCAGGTTTGAGAATAATAATCGCTGCAACTGCAGGAACTGAGCCCGAAGAGTGGCTTCAGTCTTAGCCACCCCTTCTGCAAGAGCATCCTCCTCTGCCTTTTCCATAGAGCGCTCAGCGTCTTTTTCGCAAATACCGCCTCATCTTTGGCTCTCACAGCCTCGTCCTGGCATACTCGGTAACACTTTTTCATAGATTGCCTTGGTCAAATTTGCCTCATATAGGTATGTCCTCTTTGGCCTTTTGTAATTGACCCTCAACATCTTGCAAGTGTTAGTTTGATCCTCAGCTTGCTTCCTGACCACGGCTAGGTCAGAGACAGCAGTGTCCCTGGCCTTCGCCATTTTTGCCAGATCTCGGTCGCTTTTTCAGGTCGCCTCAGATCTCTTAAGAGTATTGGCACCTCCAAGATTTTGTCGCGCTCTTGTGCTAAGGCATGGCTATTGTCATCAACCTCATCGCCCAACCTGAAAAGGATCTGGATAGCCTGCCAGTAAAAGCAAGCAACTCTGTAAGAGAAAGAAAAATACTAAGCGACAAAATTTTAGTAAAATGAATAGGTGCGAGGGACCTACATGCCTAGATATTTCTTAAGGTCGAGGACAACCTCTACCCCACTCATTTTCTCTAACTCGGCATATCAGTGGGAAGAGAAGAGATTTCTCTAGGGCCTCGGCACGAGAGCCCCTCGTCTCCTTGAGACTCTCGTATCGACGCGTTATCCATTAGGGGCTGATCATGGAGCATGGCAGCAGGCAGCCATGCTTGGGCCTGGGGCTGCTGGGTGGTCTTCTTGCTCTCTTTGATCACCGAGCTTCAATTGCTTTGGAGGCCTGCGAGTCCTACCTCCTCGGGGAAGAATGAGATTTGCTCCCATCCATTGGCTCCTTACCCTTAGAAAGTCTTTTCTTTTCGGTCAGGAGACTCAGTAGGAGGGGCTGTTACTGTAGGAGCGGAGGACGACCTGGTTTGCATGATTGAAATCTGAGGCTGAGGTGCTGGGGGCCGGGGTTGCGACTCCCTGGTACATTCTTCTTGGAACCGCCTTCAAGCAGGTCAAGAAGATTGGTTTGGGGCTGTCTTTTTAAACCTATCTCAGCCTGAGTACCAACTCTTAAGGACTGAAGGTCGGTTTCGGACAAGTGAGGGTCTTCTAGGTCACCGGGAGGATCCTCGGACTGATCAACTAAGTCAAACACACTATATTCGTCCTCGGAGGAATTCAGTTCAACCACCTCCCTCGCTTTCTTAGATGGTCCTTTCTCGGCCACCGTTACTTGCCGGGATGAGGAGGGACCTGATAGCGGAATGCCTTCAGGTATATAAGACCCCTAAGTAAAAGCAAAACCGCTCTCCACCACGGTAATCTGCGTAAGCCGAGGGTCACGAGCTCTAATTACGTGCTGTGGAACTGGGAATGACGTCTGAGCTGGGTCGCACCCGAGGATTTTATGAGCAGCTCTGACTTGGTTATCAGGTTCGTTCAAGAAAAAGTCCGACCTGAGAACGGTTTCCAAATCCGCTTTGTTAACCAGGTGGAAATGACGTGCAAAAGCGTGTGGGTCTGCGAAAAGAAAAGCGAAATTCCAATGGTTAATCAACCAAATCTAGTATACTGGTATAGAATTTGAAAATGCTGAGACCTAGATTATCTTGTATTTCGGATGCCCTACCTGGCTCCCCCTCTACCGTTGGGTAATGAAAGCCGTCGTGCCACTCTCCCGACACTATGAGGAAATCTGGGTTCAACCCTTATTGGAATCAGGAAGACACTGGATAAGACGAACCCTATCGTCCCTTGTCTTCATATAATATGTCTTACCCCTCAGGTGATGAAGGTTGTAACACCAGTTCACATCGTGGTGAGTCAGTCTCAGCCCCATTTTCTCATTCAGGGTATCTACACACCCTAATATCCTAAATACATTCACGGCACACTGAGTAGGGGCCAAGCGAAAATGCCTAAGGTAATTAAGGGTCACCGGCCTAGTAGGGATTCTCATCCCTCCTTCTACGAAAGCAACTATCGGGATCACAACTTCACCCTCTCTCCTCCTAAGGTACCACTCACCCTCTTCACAGTACTTTAAATTCACATTATTGGGTATTCCATAGTCAACAATGAATTTGTTCATCATCTCATCGGACTCGACCAAGTTCTTAAACTTACCCATTCCCCAAAGACAACTAAAAGTTCTAAAAGAGAAAAGGAAGAGTGAAATCAAGGAAATTTGGGGTCGCCAGAAAAAGAAGACTTACAGAAATATGACGATACTCTTCAGATAATGTGCAAGTCGAACCAGATTCAAACTATATGCATCAATAATTGTAAGCGCGAAAATGATGAAACCAGGCGGTTCAAACAGGTATTTATACTCCCCCCTTAGGTTCCCTAAATGTAACCGCTTGCTCATAAAAGCAAAAGATCATGCCGTTGAAAGTGGGAAACGTGGTGCCGCCAAAATTTAATGTGGGCGCCCACTAAGTTTTGAAACGCTAAAAACGCGCATCGGGCAATCAAAAAGCCGCCAGCATCAGTACAAACCGAAGCGGGGCAATTCGTTCAATGGACCAGCAGGTATCAAAACCCTCCTCCCCGTCCGAGGGAACGTGCAGCAGAGTTTTGAGGAGCTATTGTGGGGCCCATGGGCCTGATGGCCTCGGCCCATCATGTAGCAGGCCCGAGGCCCAGGCTGAGGAGCACAGGCTATTCAGGGCCAAGGTGAGGGAGAGCCTTTTTTCCCAATCCACACCGAGGACCACCTTATCCTCGGCCTGACGAAGGTGATTTTGGGGAGAGACTAACCCCAAAGTAAGCTGTCACTCTCACATTTAATGCATTCAACTAACTCCCCCTGGTCGCATTAATGGGGAGGTAACTCCTTGGCAGGATAACGTTGATCAGAGTGAACCACTTGAGTACCGATAAGGCCTCTGATGGGACGGACGGCCAGAAAAGAAGGCAAATAGATGATCAACAGATGGAAGGAGGGGATAGGAAGATGAAAACTATAAAAGAAAAGTTAGTAAAGTAAAAAGAGAGGGGGGAGAAAGGGAGAACAATAAGGCCTCCTCGGCCACAGGCCGAGGAGCATCCCCCCCCAATTGTAAAGAAACTCTTAGCACTTTTTATAAGAAAAGTTTATGCATGGTGATCGACGGCCAGCGCCTAAACCTTTCAACCCACTCTCTATAAATTTATTGTTTGGGCTTATTGGGCTGAAAACCCATCACTCAGGGTCCATCCAAATTGAGTCCTTACAGTTCCTATTTGAGTTATATTTAATCTATACTATAGCCAACACAAACAATAATAAATAAAATAGTTCATCAATAAAAAAAAAAATTCCTAGTGATAGTCTAACTAAAAAAATCAACACACTTACAAATTAAATATAATAATCAAAACCAAAAATCAAAACATACATAAAAGAGTTCAAAAATTGAGAATATAAATAAAAATTAAAAAAATTAAAAACTTACATAAGAGAACCAAGAACTTAAATGGGTGTCCATTATTTTGCTTCTTTATAGTAAACTTCCTTTAGAATAATATCTTGCACACAAATTCAGAAGCAAAGAACAATAAATAAAATGAATTTATTAGACTAAAATATAAGCATAAGTTGCATCTTGTGAAAAAAAAGTGAATAAAATAACACACAACAACATGGGGTGTATTGTGTGGGACTTAATTATAGGGATAACTTTATTTGTTAAGAGAGATTATATCGAAAAGTTATAGCTTAATACATGTGTGTGCGCACGCGCGTGCGCATGTGTGTATGTGTGAAAATTTTGATAGTAGACTATTAGTTGGATTAGAATTTAAATTTCAAAAACTTAGATGATAAAATTTTTTCTAAGTTAAATTATTGTTAAATCTTATCCCTTAATCAAGAGTCTTATAACTTACTTTTTATCATTTTTATTTTTATAAAAGCTAAAGCCTGGTTTTTTTCTCTCTAGGCTTCGTTGAAGTCTGGGGGTGAAACTTCTTTGCCTTCAGGCAATTTTTTTCTTCGCTCTGTCAATGGAACCTAGAGAGTATGTCAAAATGGAGGCAATCACAAGCAAGTGGGCAAATCTTAAACTCTCGAAGAGGGAAGGAAGTGAAGTAGATCTAGCTGTTCCAGGGGTAGACCAAGGTTTGGTGCTGGCTGGGAAGTTTTGTACCAAATGGAGAGTGAACCTAGAAGCCATAGGGAGGGCTCTAAGATCAGTGTGGAGAACAAAGAGGGACTTTGAGGTCAGTGATATGGGTGAGAACGGAGTGCTTTTGGTGTTTCAGGAGAAGGAAGATTTGGACAGGGCTCTACTATAAGGGTCGTGGTCCTTTGACAAGTACATTCTCCTGCTGCATAAGCTAGAGGTGGGCGAGTCAATCTTAACTCTAACCTTTCACAAAGATGCTTTTTGGGTTCAGATTCATGGCTTACCAACTTTGAGCCAAACAAGGGAGGTGGGTTGGCATATTGGAGGAAGCTTGGGCAAGGTAGAAAAGGTGGATGCTGGGGATAAAGGATTCAGCTTGGGTTGCTTTCTGAGGATTTGAGTAACTTTGGATATTTCACAACTGTTAAGCCGAGGAAGGATAATGCGTATAGGGGGTTTAAATTCACGGTGGGTCGAGTTCAAGTATGAACGCCTACCTGTTTTTTGCTATCTATGTGGCAGATTGGACCACAATGAGAAGGAGTGCATAGAGTGGCTCCGCAGTGCAGGTTCGATAAACGCCGAGGACAAGCAATATGGTCCTTGGCTGCGTGCGATCCCTGACCTGCTATAGAAAATGCATGTGGTGCTTAGGCAACGAACGGGGGAGAGAGCAAGTCCTGGGCAGGTGGGGGCGAGGCTGACGGAACGCAAGCTACAACCGGGAAAGCAAATGGTAGCCTCCAATGTGCACCGTCAACCCCATGGAGCAGCGGAGACTAGCATCGATGGGGCTAACGTGAAAAGTTGGAAATTGGAAAACGAGAGAATTAAGGAAAAGCTGACTGGGTAAAAGGGAAAATCGGACTTCGAGGAACAACTAAGAGAGCTTGACGCAGAAATTTCAGGCTGCTTTGACACGGGATGTAACGTGGAGAAGGTTCTCAAGGCAAGGGACCTAGAATCTGAGGTGAAGGCGTTAGCGAATCAAAGGGAAGAAAGGGGTGGTAAAGCTGTCCTAGGATGTAACGTGGAAAAGTTTCTTAAGGCACGCGATTTGGAATCCGAGGTGAAGGTGCCAGAGGATAAAAAGGAAGATAAGGAAGAAGGAGACTACATGTTTGGAAGTGGACGTGAGCTACATGGTAATGGGCCGTACGATGTGGTGGGACGAACTAAAGCTGACTCTGGGCTTGTTGCACTTAAAATCCCACTTACTCAAGTGGTGGAGCCATAAGGACTCCATGTTGGGCCTAAGATAACAGATGCAGCTGAACGAGGAAGTAATAAAAAAACTAAGAGCCCAAATCGAAATAAGATTCATGCATATGCACGTAAGACCGAGAAAGAAAATGTGGGGATGGGTACGTCCAAGGTACGGAAGAGGAATGACATGATAGAGATAGCTTGCATGGAGGTGGAGGAGGTAAATGCGGGTCTAAAATGAAAGACACGGGTTCCATTGGAAGAAATTATGGAAAATGCTGAGGTTGGGAAGAGACCCAAACTAGAAGCGGAAGTTGTTGCTTTTGGTAAGTTGTTGGCCACACAAATGGGATCGGCAGCAGCTGCAGTGCAGCTCCACTGGGAACAATGAGTGCTTTATATTGGAATTGCCGAGGACTTAAAAACCCTCGGACAGTTGGCATTCTTCAAAAAACATTTTTGGAGGAAATGGTGGACATTAAGCGTAAGTTGGAAAGAAGACAAGGCATGATAGTTCCTCGTGTTCGTCGGAGTGGGGGTTTGGCCCTCTTATGGAAGGATTCGTTGGTAGTAGACGTCCAAACTTTCTCTCCTAGACACATAGATGTGATTATTACGAAGGACAGAGGGAATAAGAAATGGCGATTTACCAGGTTTTAAGGCCACGTTGAAACCAGCAAAAGAGAAAAGTCTTGGGCGTTGCTAGTGAATTTGAGTACAAGTAGTGTTTTTCCTTGGGTCTACATGGGAGATTTCAATGAGCTAAGCCATAGGGGCGAAAAAGAAGGAGGAAGGAGGAGGGGAGAGACCTGAATGGCAGATAAGGATCTTCTCTTTAGATATCAACAAAAGCAAACTTAGAGACCTGGGCTTCGTGGGTTCAAAATTTACCTGGAGTAGGCAACTGGGGGCACGTGGGTGGGTCTATGAGAGATTAGACCGGGCTTTGGTCTCTACAAACTAGACTTCTTTGTTTCCTCGGGTAAGGCTTTACAATGTGGCCACTTGCTTATCAGACCACAACATGCTGATACTCAAAGCTCTCCCACCAAAGAGTAGGAATAAAAGAAGGCAGCAGTTGTTTAGGTTTGAGGCCATGTGGATTAAGGAGGAAGAATGTGATAGGGTAGTGAAGGAGGCTTGGGAGAGAGGTCGGACTCTAGGGAGCTAAAACCAATTTGGGCGGTGCATGAACGAGTGTCGTTCCTCCCTGCAAAGCTGGAACAGTACAAGCTTTGGCCATGTAGGCTGAAAAATAGCTTTTCTTACAAAGAAGCTCCAATGGTTTGAGTGTTTACTAGCGGGTGGGGCCAACATGGAAGAGATTCATGCGACAAAAGTGGAGCTTAAAAAGTTGCAGTCGATGGAGGAAGAGATGTGGAGGCAATGGTCAAGGAATTGTTGGCTTCAGTCAGGGGATAACAACACTTCCTTCTTTCATGAGAAAGCTTCAAAAAGGCATCAACGGAACACCATCACTAGGCTACTGGATTCTAATGGTACCTGGCAAGATGAGGAAGAGACGATGGACCATATTCTTGTAGAATATTTCCAAGAGCTGTTTACTTCTTTTTGCCCAACTGTTAGTGATGAATTGCTGGAAGCTATACACCCTAAAGTTACTAACAGAATGAATGAGGTTCTAGTGCAGGATTTTCAGGCGGCTGAGGTTGAGAAAGCCCTCAAGCAGATGCACTCGCTGAAGGCGCTAGGTCCTGATGGTATGCCTCATTTATTTTTTCAACATTATTGGCCTACTGTAAATTCTATTGTCGTACAAACTATAATGGACTTTCTTAATCATGGTGTTGCCACCCCGAAGTTTCATGAGACCCACATTATGCTCATTTCTAAGACAAAAAACCCCTCTAGAGTCACAGACTATAGGCTGATTAACTTGTGTAATGTGGCATATAAGCTTGCTTCCAAGGTGATGGCTAACCGAATGAAGGTTGTTTTAAAAGATATAGTATGTGAGAACCAAAGTGCTTTTGTGTCTGAGAAGCTCATCAGAGACAATGTTCTTATGGCCTATGAATTAATGAACCATATTAACAAAAAAAGGAAAGGCAAGGAAGGTGAAATGGCTTTGAAGTTGGACATGAGTAAGGCTTATGACCGAGTGGAATGGAGGTGTTTGCAAAAAATAATAGAGAAGTTGGGGTTTCATGAGCGGTGGATTCGTATAGTAATGGCATGTGTGTCGTTTGTTACATATGCTATTAGACTCAATGGCCAACATTGTGGAATGATCACACCAACCTGTGGCCTTTGACAAGGAGACCCACTCTCTCCTTATCTCTTCCTACTTTGTGCGGAGGGTTTGTCGGCTATGTTGCACAGGGCATCGTTGGGGAATGAGTTGAAAGAAGTGGTTGCCTCAGCTAGGGGACCACGAATTTAACACTTATTCTTTGTGAATGATAGTTTGATATTTTGTACGGCAATGGAGAAGGAAGGGGCTGAAGAACAGAGAATTTTACAAGTCTATGAGTCCTCTTCAGGTCAACAACTGAATAGGAATAAGACGGCTCTCTTCTTTAGCCGTAATACCCCCCCACACACTCAGGATGCCATTAAATCAAGATTTGGTGCCAAGGTTATCAAACCCCATGAATCCTACCTAGGACTACCTTCGTTGATTGGTAAGTCAACGAAGAACACATTTGCTCAGCTGAAAAATAAACTAGCATCCAAACTTGCAGGTTGGAAGGAAAAGCTTCTGTCAAATGCAGGGAAGAAAGTTTTGATTAAGGCAAATGCTTAGGCCGTTCCATCATATACTATGAGCTGCTTTAATCTCCCCAACGGGCTTTATGAGGAGATGATTGGAATGGTGAGACAATTCTGGTAGGGACAAGTGAAGAATGAGAAGAAGGTGGCTTGGATGAGCTGGGAATGTATGTGCCTCTCAAAAGAAGAAGGGGGGATGGGTTTTAGAGACTTGAAATCCTTCAATCTTCCCCTACTAGCTAAACAAGGATGGCGTCTTCAAACTAATTCCTCTTCCTTTTTTGCTCGGGTTTATAAGGCTAAATACTTCCCAAATGGGGATTTTGTGGATGTTGAGGTAGGAAAGAAAGCTTCCTTTACTTGGAGGAGCATCATGGCTGCCTAACACTTGGTCAAACGGGGGTTGAGATCGCAGGTAAGAGACGGACGCAGTATAGGGGTATGACAAGACCAATGGCTCACTACTCGGAGTACATACAGGGTAGTCACTCCAGAGAGGCCTGGAAACCAAATTAAAATGGTTACAGACTTGCTAAGGGAGGAAGGATTGGAGTAGGACATAGAATTGGTGAGGGGTCTATTTTTACCCTAGGAAGCAAAGGCAATCCTAAGAATCCCAATCAGTGACTTGGTTGCAAGAGATATAATGGTTTGGGCTGAAGATAAGAAAGGTAAATTTTCGGTTAGGAGTGCATATAGGCTGGCTCGGGTTATCGAGGCAGAGGGGGGTTATACCGGCTGCTCGGACCCGATGAAAATGCATGGAGTTTGGAGGGTGGTGTGGAGTATGAACTTGCCAAACAAAATTAAGCTCTTTGCTTGGAAGGCGTGTAATGGTATCTTGCCCACTAAAGACTCCCTTTTCCATTGAAAAATCACGGACACTAATATATGTGAAGCTCGTGGTAGGCAGGTAGAAACTATTATGCACATGCTCTGTTTTTGTAGCCATGGAAGAGGGGTTTACAGTGCAAGAAAGCTTTCTCTGCCGTGCAATGTTCATGAGTCATGGAGTTTTGTGGACACTTTAAGTAGACTTCGGACTAGCTGGGAGGACCAACCGGGGCTGTTGGAGAGGTGGGTCACGATCGGTTGGGGTATTTGGAAGAGTAGAAATGAGGTTCGGCACGGAGGAAAGAGGCGACCTAGCATAGTAATAGTGAGGAGCTCGCTGAAATTGGTGGAGGACTTTCTTTCTACCAATGAAAAGCCGAGGAAACCAAAAATAGAAAACCAGAACAGAGTTGCTTGGAGGCCACCTCCGTCGGGTTCCTTCAAGGTCAATGTAGATGATGCTCTATTCTCAAAATCAATGCAATCCGGCGTGGGAGTTATGGCATGCGACGAGGAAGGTCATGTGATAGCAGCCATGTCTAGGAAGTTGATTTACCCCTCGAAGCGCTAGAGACGAAGGCGAAGGCCTTAGAGATTGGGGTGAATTTTGTCGGGGAGGTGGGGCTCGGGGACGTGGTGTTCGAAGATGACTCGTAGCTGATAATCAACGCCGTCCACGGTGTTGGAGAGGCTGAAGCTTCAGTCCAAAACATCATCCAAGGTGTTCTGTGGAAAGCCCAGTGTTTTAGGACGTTTTATTTTTTACATATTAAAAGGCAGGGGAATGCCCCTACCCACTTGTTAGCTCAGCATGCCCAAAATGTTGAGAACATGGTTGTATGGCTGGAGGATTGTCCCAGTCAAGTGCCACATGCGTGCACACATGATGTATCTATTTTTCAACATACTGAATAAAGTTTGAGTATTTCCCATTAAAAAAAAGAAAAGAAAAAAAAGAGTCTTGTAACTTAATATACTAATAAAATATTGGTAGAGTTTGTGTGTGAACATGTGTGTGAACGTGTGGTGTTGTAGTTGAATTGTAGGACAGCTAGGCCTCCAGAAGTCAGAGAGAAAGAAGAGAGGAAGATTCAAGAAAGGATAATAGGACAAATGTTATTAAAGTTCTGATTGAGACCTTGTGTTTCCAATTACACCCTTTATACAATCTGTAACTAACTCTCTAACTAACCCTTCCATTCTAACTTTACTAACTGACCCTCCCAACTCGTGTTTACTGTTTACATAGTTAGCCAATTACCAACTCACTCTAATACAACAATGGCTACAACAGCCCTCACATGAATGAACTAATGAACCAAACAATTTAATGAATTAACTAATACTCACAATCCTAACAAATATTAATTTAATAAGATGCAACTTAAGGGGAAAAAAACAAAACAAAACAAAAACAAAAACGTGAGTTATGTGGGATTTAAGTTTAGAAAATTTTAATGATAGACTTTTAGTTTTATTTAAATCAAACAGATATGAAATGTTATCCCTCAATTTGAGGAAATATATTATAACAAATAGTATAAAACTAATTTATTAATTAGTTGTCCTTAAAATGTTTATAATAGACTTTTAACTGGATTAGAAATCAAAAGGTTGTATTATTTTTTTTTTGAAAGAAAACGTGGGTTGTTGTCTAGGATCTAAGTTTATAATTGTTTATAATAGACATTTAGTTTGAGTAGAATTTAAATTTATTGAAATATTTAAGTTTAGGAATTTTTAATAATAGGCTTTTAGTTTGAATATAATTTAAATTTATTGAAATTTAAATGTATAAAATTGATTTACTAATTAGTTGTTCTTAAAATATTGATAATAGAATTTTAGTTGGAGTAGAAGTCAAAACATGTTTTTTTATTTTTTTATTTTTTTTTAGAAAGAAATCGTGGGTTGTTACTTGGTGTTTAAGTTTAGAATTTTTTTATAATGGACCTTTTTACTTTGAATAGAATTTAAATTTTTTAAATTTAAATGATAAAGATTTACCTAAATTAAATAGTTTTTAAATATTATTCCTTAATTTGAGGAAATATATCCTAACAAATCATATAAAATTAATTTACTAACTAGTGAGAGTAGCCACTTGGCATAACCATGGTTTCTAAACTCAACTTTTATTGTATAGTAATATGATATGATATAATATACCCTAACAAATAATATTAAATTAATTTACTAATTTTTTTAGAGTAGCCACTTGTTGAAGTTTAAATATATAAAATTAATTTATTGATTAGTTGTTCTCAAAATATTGATAATAAACATTTAGTTGGAGGAGAATTCAAAACGTAGGGTATTTTTATTATATAGAAATAAAACGTGAGTTGTTGTTTTAGGATTTAAGTTTAGCATTTTTTAATAAGAGATTAAATTCTATAAAGATGTAGTATAATGCCAAAGTTTTACCCTTCCAATCTCAACATGCCACATCATCATATTACATATTAAAAAATAGGCACAATTAACCACACTCAATCAGTTCTAATATTCATTTGGAAATCCAAATTAAATGTGAGTTTATTGAAGTGTTATTATGTATGGTAGGATGTATTAAGTTTTAAGTAAAAAATTGATGTAGCAATTTCTTACTATATGGTGTAAAACATAAGTATTACACCCTATCCTTACCAAATTTGAACTCTTTTTAAAATAGACTTTTTGTTTGAATAGAATTCAAATTTTTTTGAAATTTGCATGATAAAATTTTACTTAGATTAAATAGTTATTAAATATTATCCCTTAATTTGAGAAAATATATCCTAAAAAATAATATAAAATTAATTTACTAATTAGTGAGAATAGTTAATTGACACATTTGTGGCTTTTAAACCCAATTTTTATTATATAGTAATTAGTGAGAATAGTTAATTGACGCATTCATGGCTTTTAAACCCAATTTTTATTATATAGTAAATGATATAATATAATTACTATATGATATAATCATTTTCATGTTACCAGTTATTATGTCGTGGGATGCATGATATAAGTAATAGATATCAAGTGATCCACTATGCCCAAAATAAAAACAAAAATGGATATGATTAAAACAAAAATAGATATGCTAAAATTTCTTTTTTGAAAGGAAATTTGATAATTTTTGCTAAAATTTCTTGGCATGCAACTTTCACTAACTTAAAGCCCGTTTGATAGTAGTATTTAAGTATTGTTATTCAGTTTTCAGTGTTGTGAAAATACGTATTTAAATGTTATAAAAATACGTGTTAAAAGTGCTACTGTTTTTTAAATACTAAAAATTGTTGTTTAAAAGTCACTACCAAATAGGTCCTTATATACTTGAAACATGTTCAAAACAAAAGACGATATTATCAAAAAATAAAAATAAAAAATAAAAGAGAGAGAGGAAATAGCTACCCCTGGGATAAAAAATAAAAATAAAAAATAAATCAATGTCAAATGTTTGGACTTAAAAATAAATAAAAAAATAAAAAAATAAAGTCAAATATGGTTGCACCAAGGGAGAAAGTATACCATGTTTCGGTAATACTAACTTAACATCTATTTTGGTATTTCTTACCCAATAAATGAGTGACACGTGTTTTATAAAACCACGTCAGACTACTCTAATAAATTACTACCTCCGTCCCCTTTTTTTTTGTCTTTTATTCCATTTTGAGATGTCCCAAAATATTGTCCTGTTTCTAAAAATAAAAGTCATTAGTTTATTAATGTCCTATTATACCTTTATTAATTTACTAATTCAATTTTTTGAAATTTTTTTTTAAGGATAGTTTTGGAAACTTATACATTTTTAAAAGGTAGACAAGATAATAAATGATGTTCTCTTAAAAAATTTGACTTTTCAAACATGACAAAAAAAAGGGGACGGAGGAAGTATTAATTTATCTTCCCGATAGTATAGAAGATTGTGATTAATTTATTAGAATAGTCTGATATGATTTTTTTGAAATAAATGTCACTCATTTATTGAATAAAAAATATCAAAACAGATACTGAGTTAATATTATCAAAACATAGTGAGGGTTTGGATACAGAGGAAAGTCACTGCGCGTTTCCTTTTTGCGTTTTCTCTTTTTTTTTTTTTTTTTTTTTCTGCCGCAGCTGTTGACTTTGGAGGACAAAATTACTGTACGTGTACTGTGCATGCACTGTTTACGCAATGTTTACGTACTGTTCATGCAATATTTAATATTAAAAGTGGGTCCCACAATACTATTCACACATTTAAAAATTATTTTGCTACAGTATTTTCAGCAACAATAAATTTTTATCAACTTTCAGCAACAATAAGTGCTATTCAAACGGACCCATAATATACTTTCACCGGCGTTGATTGACAGATAGGAGAGAAATAGATTGGTCCAATTTGACTGCTACGTCGATGACAGGTGTCTCCCTTCATTTTGATTGGACATCACAATTCATAGGACACATGCCCGATTTCCAGTCAGACATGTGAACATTATGAAATGAAATTCACCTCACCATTTTTGTAGGAATACAAAAAGTTTTTCAAATTTTTTTTATAACAATTGTTGAAGATATTATGTTTTAATTAGTATATAATATAAGTTTATGTAAAATTGAAGGGGTATATTATGGAGTCACCTATGCAGTATGCACAAGTTTATACGGATGGCTGTATACTTATTACAGTTGCTGCATATGAAATTCTTCTGTAAATTAATTCCTTTTTTTTTTTTTTTCATATAGTTGTAATTAAAACACATTTGATGTAACTCAAATTAACAGAGGACAGAGGACTAGGAGGATTTATAGGTTCGAAAGGTCATTTTATTTTATTCACCATAAGGCCAAATTTAGGAGATAGAGAAAAAAGAAAAGGAAAAAAAAAAAAACTATTGGAAAGAGTAATTATGCGATAAAATAGTGGCATTATTATTTTTTTTTCTATAAAAAGAATATTATAATAGGATGATCCATTTCACGGTTAAATAATTTAATTACATTTTTTTTATAGGTTCGTTGGTCAAGACTCAAAATCCATATAATTTTTAGGTGTATACTTTTTTTTTTTTTTTTTTTTTAAGAAGCTATGCTTGTAAAAAATGGTTGTAAAAAATTTAAAATTATCATTTGTACTTATCCAAAGTTATGTAAAAAATTTATCTATTTGTTTTTTATAGTTGGATGGCAGTAAAAAAATTTGAATCTAACGTGTAGCAGTAATACTGTCATAAGTCATTCACGTGGGTCAGTGGGTGTATTAGTGTGTTGTCATTCAACACACACTTACATTCTTATTGTTTCATTGGAAAACTTTCTGTAAAGATAGTTTTTCACATTTTTCAATGTTTGATAGCATAAAAGAAAATTGGTCAACGGAAAATTATTTTTAATAAAAGGAAAACTCTAACAAAAATAAGGCTTATTTTCTATAGGTTGTTTTTCAAAAAAATATATTGGAAAACAATCTCTCTCTTGCACATTGCATAACTCTTACAGCTCTCTCACTTCTTCTCTTCCCTTTACTCTTTCTCTCTTTTCTCACACCATCACTGACTCACTGTCACTCTGTCTGGTCTCTTCTTTTCCCACAGATTTCTCCCTATCTATCTCTCTTCTCTCTTTTCTCTCGGTTTCCCTTCCCCTTTGTAACACAGTTCTCTGAATTTTGAGCTATAGTTTCTTTTTTCTCTAAACAATTTTTGGCTTGATGGATTTCCCATATGGACAAATGCAGAAGTTCATTATTTTTTGCACATAAAAATGCTACAAAAAAGAAAAGAAAAAAAAAAAGAAAGCAAAACAGGAAAAATGAACAAAGTAAAAGACGAAAATTTGCCAACATAGTGCTATATGGCTAATTGCTTTTACATAGGACAATCCATACAATAAATTAATAATGTTACAAATAATTTTATAATAAATGATAATTTTTTTTAGGGGAATTGCATTTTGTCGCTTATCATATTAATATTATAAAGTAGATTGCAATGTTTTCCTCAAACTTCAACGCTAAGCCATTGATTTCTTTAAACAACTGTATCAATTGTAATCTATACCCTTGCCTTGAGTATGGGCTAGCATTTTAGATATATTATGCATAATTTTTTATGAGTAATTTATAATTGTTTTTTGTCCTACAAAGTGATCAATTTATATTTCTTACGTACATTATTTGTTGTAATATACACACACACACACACAAAAGCAAGATGAATGGTAGAGATCATGAAAATTAGACACCTAATTTTAATTGTATTTAATTTTGATTGTATCTGTTGTCAAAATTTTAGTTTAAAAACCAAATTCATTCTTGGTTTATATATATATATATATATATATGTTGATTACATTAGTTGGGTTTACTCAAATCACATGTTATACATGTTTTAAATAAACAAGAAATGTTATAAAAAAAATTGTGCAGACCAAACACCAGAAAATGTTTTCAAGCTCATTTTCAAAGTTGTTACCAAACACTGGAAAAATAGATAGTTTTCCAGAAAATGCTTTTTAGAAAATGAACCATTTTCCAGGAAACGTTAATACTGAAATAAACAGAGTGTTAACAAAATTCAAAGGAGGTTTTGGGCTATGAAATGAAAAAGTAAAATAAGAGTAGAGACTAGAGAGAGCTAGAGAGCGTCTGGTCCAAGTCTTTGAGCAAAGAAGAAGACGACGACAAAGAAAAGGAAGAGATCTAAGGTGGTGGGCCATCAGCGAAATGAAATTTATTATCGGAATATTAGCAACAATAGCGATGATGTGATTTTCCTTTTTATTGCCAAAAATTTTTTTTTTTCAGCCAGTTTTCATTTTTCTACTGAAAACCGGTAAATACCCTGGTACGACCAAAAAGGTCCTGGTATGATTGAAATGGCCTCGGTACAACCAATATATAAACCGGTACAAAACAGTTGCGTTTTTCTACCAGCCTAAGCATCGAAACAGTATATACCGCCGTATAAGACGGTAGAATATTGACTCCACTAATATTCAAACATTAAAATAGGGTTAAAATTACACATAAATTTTTTCCTATAGTATTTTCAAAACTTTCAGCTATTTTCTATCGTACTTTTCGTAAAAAGCTTTCAGCAAAAAACTAAAAAGATTATTCCCAAATGAACCTTAATTAATGTAGCAGTCAATAGGGACGGACCTAGGTGGGGGCCTAAGGGGGCCTAGGCCCCCCAGGTCCAAAATTTTTTTTTAATATTTATTTTAGTTATTATTTATTTTATTTTATTTTATTTTTGCAATTGGGCCCCCTTCCAAAACCTTAAACTCCCCTTCTCTCCAATTAGCTTAGCTAGTTTAACCCAAATATCAACTATTTAACCCGAAAACTTAACAAATGCAATAAAAACATTCACAATGGTGATTTTATTTTAGCAAAAAAACTATTTTACCACAAAAGAATAAAAAAATCATGTGTTATAAGAGAAGCTAAAGCTAATTTTTTTTTGTAATTACAGTAAACTAGTATAAATACTAGTTAATTGTAGCAAATTGTTAAAAATGAAATACAATATGTTATTAAAATTATATCTCTTCCTTGAATTAAAAAACTCAAATTCTCTCTCTTCCTTTATTATTTTAATGAGTTTTTTATATTATTTTAAATGAAGTGATAAAAAATAGAATATTTGATATTGAGTGTATTGTAAAGTAATGTGAAAAAATATATAAAATAACTTTTTGAAGTGTTAATAGCTATAATTTTTATCACCACCACTATGAATGCTCTAACTTCAACAAAAAAGATAAATTTCATCTTTGTTGATAGATGATTTCATCTTAATGTATTTAGGAATAAGATTTTGTATATTTATAATTTT
Source organism: Quercus suber (assembly GCF_002906115.3). Taxonomy (NCBI): domain Eukaryota; kingdom Viridiplantae; phylum Streptophyta; class Magnoliopsida; order Fagales; family Fagaceae; genus Quercus; species Quercus suber. The sequence continues at coordinate 454,236 of NW_027069862.1, read as the reverse complement.
TTAATACTATATGAATACTTATTTGAAGGTTTAATTTATTATTTTATTATTTTTTTTTACCCAGTCTCTGCTAGCTAAAAATTATGAGTATGTCCCTGACAGTTAGAACTAAACATTCAAGAATAGATTTATCGCAATAAATCATCCTAGAATGTAACATATGAAGTATGAACATTATAATTTGACTTAGTGTTTTCAATTACGTTTCTCTCGGTTTAACAACTAGTAATGGATATAGTTGGAAGCATCATTAATTTCATGTATACAATATAGATAACATGCTGCAGGAGGCAATTGAGGAAGCTCTAGTGGTACCCATAAATGAAGAAGCTCTAGTCTTTAAAGCTCTCAAAAGTTTTATTTTACACAAACACATTGTGCTTATTAATACGCAAGCTATAATCTTTCTTCCAAGCTATTCGTGGGTAAGATGAGCATCGATATCTTTTGTAACACCAATCGCAAATTCAAGCATTGTGTTTGATTCAGGATCATCGACATTCAGTTTCTCATATTCCAAAGTCCAGCGGACCAAGCTCCCCTCACCCTTTGGAGTGGCTTGAACAACGAATTTGAAACTCTTGTACAACTCCATGAGTATTCCTCCAATCACCTTGAAAGTGACTGAATAGTTTTTGTCATCAATGGCTTCCATTACCTCCTTAGACATTACAGCTTTCCCATCTGCCACCGATTCAAACAAAAACAATAAATTGTACAAACATCAAAACAAGAAAGACAAGATATAAACACCACCCTCTTCATTATATATATTTTTTTTTTGGTAAAGTCTCTTCATTATAGTTTACTAACTATATTTTGCTGCTTTCTGTCTTATCACACGTGAGACATTTTTTATTTACCTGGAAGGAAAAGCATGTATTAACTAAGGCTGTGTTTGTTTCGTGTAAAATGTTTTCCGGAAAATACATATTTTCCGGAAATGTTATTTTCCGGAAAAGGAAAATATTTTTAAGTGTTTGGTTGAGTTATGAAAATTGTTGTGGAAAATATTTTCATGTGTTTGGATGTATTCTAAAAATGCTATTTTCTGGAAAATTTTTCACATTTTCTCAGCATCCAAACAAATTTTTTTACAAAAAATTTCAACATTACAACCAATTCAACAACAAATTCCGGCAATAAAAATACAACAACAACAGCAACAATAAATTCCGGTAACAACACAATAACAACAACACCAAATTCCGGCAACAACAACACAACAACACAACAACCACAACACAACAACCACAACAACAACAATCACATCATCAAAAAAAAAAAAAACAAAAACAACAATCAAACTTAAAAAAAAAAACGGAGAGATCGAGGAAGACGACGATCGACGGCGCGGCGCGGAGCGGTGCGACTCGCCGGTGCGAAGAGCGCCGAAGGTTGACGAGATCGAGGGCGATGGTTCGAAGTCGAGGTCGAAGGCGATGGTTCGAAGTCGAAGGTCGAACGCGATGGTTCGTCTGTCGAAGGTCGAAGGCGATGGGTCGTCGGTCTCGGTCTGGGTCGACGGTCTCGGTCTGGGTCTGGGTCGACGGCGAGTAGCGGTGGGTCGTGGGTCTTCGTGGGTCACTCCGTTTCTTCCTTCCTCTCTCTCTGTTTCTTCCTTCCTCTCTCTCTCTCTCTCTCTCTCTCTCTCTCTCAATTTTTTCCGGAAACACTTTGAAGTGAAAATAGGTGCTGAAATTGATTTCCGTTGGGTAACGGAAAATTTGGAAGTGATTTTCCGGAACACCCAAACACGCAAAAATGTCGAAAATCATTTCCGGAAATGATTTACTCCCAATTCAAACGCAGCCAAAGAGATATGTGAGAGAGTGGAGATGGAGGCGGTGAGGAATTGCTGAAGGAGAAGATGAAAGAGATATGAGAGAGAAAGAGGAATAAACAAAGAATAAATATTATGCCACATGCGTTTCGTACCGTGGCAAATTTGTCACGGTACTGTTTAATGTTGCAAAAAATATACCATATCTCACATTTGCTAAATGGGTTCAAATTGAGTTTGGTGTGGGATATGTGCCAAATATTTAGCATTTGGCACATATCCCACATCTAATGTGGGTGCTCTTAAAGCCTATTCCGTACTTATTGGGTCCCTCCATGTTGGTAATTACCTGCCGGTGCTTCTCAAAAAAAAAAAAAAAAAAGAAGGTAATTACCTGCTGGTCGTGTCAGGCTCCTACGCCGAAAAAAGGGGTCTTGGTGCTTTAATAAATATTTTGCCAAGGAAAAACACTGTTTTTTTTCTCCGAGTCTTTTACAGCCCACGAAATCTGCAACTATCTTATTTTTAAAATTTTGGTGGGTGAAAAACATTAAAATAGTCCCAACATGTCATATAAAATAATTATTATAAAAATTGTGATCCAAAATATTACGTTTTCACAATTTATTTGTCCGTGGTTTAGTTAAAATTTAAGTTGATTTAAAATTTGAAGTTTTACTTATTTGAAATTTGGCCGAAATTTAAATTATCTACTTAGTGTAAGTTTGGTTTGCACGTTGTGTCTGGCATTTGCGTTTTCAGCTTCTTTTTTTTTTTTTTTTTTTTTCGTGCTCTCTGTTTCTTTCTCCCTCTCCCTCTTCGTGCTCTCCGTTTTTTTGTTTTCCGGAAAATATGATTTGAAGTGAAAATAGGAACGGAATCCATTTTCACCTTTGACCGGCAGTCAACGGAAATTAATTTCCGGAAAATCGATTTTTCAGTGCAACCAAACACCCGTAAATTCAGAAAAGCATTTCCGGAAATGCTTTTCACCCAAAACAAACACAGCCTAATAAACAACATTACAAAAGCACGTATCCAATGGTAGTTGACAAGTGAGAACACAAAATTCTCAAAAACCTACAACAACCCACTTAACGAGACAATGAGCAACAAAGTTCCTTTCCCTAGGAAACCTAAACAAAACTACTTTACAATCTGACTTCCGTCAATCAGTGCTTACTAGCTGCAGATTTTTCCAATTTACCTACTTGATTCGCCCATTTTCTGTCTCAATTTAAATTTTTGCATCTTCTCAAACGCTACTTGTAAATGCATTGTCGAGACTTGAAAGTAAACTAGTAAGTTAAGTGGGGATGGAAGAAACAAGTACGGAGAAGAGAAGTTTTAGTAATGGGCCGGCCTAGTGGGGTTTAGGAGAAGCGAGAGTGGACACAGTTGTCGGAGAGATAAACACCTTGAGGAGCTTCCTTGAGTAATTAATATAACATATATAGACACACTTTAACCCAAAAGGCCTAAGCCCCAATGGGTATGTGCTCAATTATGTTATATTAACCACTTATTCTTCTTATCTTTATTCAATGTCGGACTTCACTCACACGTGTAACCTAACAATCTCCCCCTCACGTGTGAGTCTTTGCTACTCTGTGGGCTTCAAGACTTCTATGTGGGCCATGAATAAGTCTTACTTGCTCCCCCTTGCCTAATGGGCTTTTCACTTCATCAGCGCGTCATCCATGGGTCTCTCGTACGCCATCCATGGGAACCCCGCACGTTCATGTCCATGGGAATCTCGCACGTCATCATTGTTTAGCACCATTTGCAATATTACTTTATTGGGCTTTTTCTTTTCTCCAGGATTTTTGTGTGTAGGCCATTAAGGCTTTTTCTATCCCCGATGGGTAGGGACTATGAACACCTCATCATCTTTGCCGCACACCACCATGGGCTCTGATACCACTTGTCGGGGAGATAAACACCTTGGGGAGCTTTCTTTAAGTAATTAATATAACATATAGAGACACACTTTAATTCAAAAGGCCTAAGCCCCAATGGGTATGTGCTCAATTATGTTATATTATCCACTTATTCTTCTTATCTTTATTCAATGTGGGACTTCACTCATACGTGTAACCCAACAACAGTAGTAGTGAAAAATGTGGAGAAGGGCGGAACTAGGTTCATGCTAAGTTAAAACAGGAGAGGAAGGATTGGCTTTACAGGATTGTCAGTTGAAGAAACGAGCTTCTGGTAAAGATGGTGGAAGGCTCAGAATGGAGAAAATATATTGGATTGATTCAAATAAGTTGCTTGCTTTCTCTCTCCTTGGATCGATTGATTCAATTAAGTTTCTTGATTCAAAATATATATCTTGTTGAGGCAGGCCTAATCATATTCTGCTCCTCGTTAAACAAGTAATATACTACAATTGATATATTATAAAGTATAACACATAGGTGAGAGTAATATTCTAAAATGGTACATTGATATTAACTAGTACCAAAAATATTATATTATCTTTGAGCTAAGTAATTCTTATGTTTTCATGCATTTAATTCTAAAGGCAAAAAAAAAAAAAAGTTAAAGAAAAATCCTTGAGAACAAAAAAAAAAAAAAAAGATTAATCGATGACTAAGGCAGTGAGCTAAGTAATTCTTATGTTTTCATGCATTTAATTCTAAAGGCAAAAAAAAAAAAAAGTTAAAGAAAAATCCTTGAGAACAAAAAAAAAAAAAAAAGATTAATCGATGACTAAGGCAGCGAGAGAAAAATATAATATTGATAAAATGTACACGAAAAATAGTGTTTCCTATTAGACTTTATCAAAATTATTCAATATTATGCTTTACTCACCGAAAATACCAACAAACAAATGGCCCTCTGATTTCTTTTTTTCTTTTTTTTACTAATATTATTATTGATAAAATTAGTAAATTAACTTGGAAAATATAAAAGAAATATATGTTATCCAAGTTCCAACCATAAAGTTTAAGAATTTTATAATTAAGAATGCATAATTATTAATAAGTTTAATCCAAATATTTATTTAGAGAGAGAGAGAGAGAGAGCCTTGGACCTAGTTGATTTCATTGGGCTGCATTGAAGAATTTTTTTTTTTTTTTTTGGAGAATACTAAGTATTAACACACACGGAAAGAGGAGAGGAGGTTTTTTTAAAGAAATTTAGAGTGATTTATGTTTAAAAGAGCCTAATTTTTGGATATATAGCACATGTTTTAAACCGCTTTAAACCTCAAGTTGATAACTGTTATCGGTAATGCCTTTAATATGATAGCACCACTTGAGTTGGCATATTAATCAACTAAAATTTTCTTCCTTTTTAAAGGAGGGTTATAGGTGTCGGCTAGTTGGCTATTTTTATTTTTTTAGAGTTGATTTTTGTGGGTTTGTTCTTCTACATGAAGATGACAGTGACTATAAAGAGCATCATTTAAGACCACCAAAACTTAAAATTTAATAATTCGATTTATAACATAATTATTGATATTTAATTATTTTAAAATTTTGTAAGCACGAAAAATATAATAAAAAAAATAATATAATAGTGAACTATTAAAATTTAAATCCAATAAAAATATATAAAAGAAGTTTAAAAAATTTCCTTTAAACTTAGGATCCAAACGTAAATGTAAAAAATTAAAAATCTTTGGCCAAATCTTATTCTTGACCAAAAAAAAAAAAAAAAAAGGTAAACTCCTTCCATTTATTGATTTTTTTTCGACTTAGAATCTATTTGCAATCCGCTTATTTTGAAAAACTGAAAATTTTTTACTGAACTCATAATAAATAAAAGTAGAAGTTAGTTAAAATAGTACAGCAAACTCGTACAAAAAAGTACAGTGAGACTATAAATAGTAACAAAAATAAGCTAGATAGTAAAATAAACTAAAATTTTAATTTGAAACCAAACACATACTTAGTTTCTAAAAAACTAATTAAAAAATAAGTATTTAAATATATGTCAGCTCACCCCCAACAACACATTACAATTCCTTTTTTTTCCCCACCAAGTCAGCAACACAATCTATAGTAAATCTTAAACGTACACAGTTGATCGGGCCAGCTATTAGCATTTGTAAGGGCAAGTATTACATAAAATGTTAAAAGTGTTCCGGAATTCATAAGACATGATCAACAACAACAACAAATATTGATTGACTTACCGAAGATAAAATACCAGCACATGACAGATCCCTCTTGTCCCCATTCTCCTTCTACTAAATCAACACTTTGTATAAAGTTAGGGCCAACTTTCGGTACCTCAGCTAATCGCTTGCTGTTAACCTCATAAAACTTAAATGCAGAGGCCTTGATCTCTATTTCAGCTTCTACCTTCCCGAATAGAGACATCTTTTCAATGTTTCGTACGTATCTTGAAACTCACTTCTGATCCTCTAAAACAATAAAAAGAGAGAAAGAGAGGAATGGCTCATTTGGTTTCAATAGGGATAGGGCATTTTATAACATGCGAGACTCATTTAAGTGAGTGATTAAATCGGTGTGGTGGCAGGTCAAGTCATCAAGTCGTGTTCTGTCACATCAGGGAAATTACATCTAGTCCTTCTTCTTTGAAGGGGGGGACCATTACCCAGATTGCGGTCAAATATGGCACAGCCATATTTGACTGTCTCTTTATTTTTATTTTTAAAATTTTTATTTATTTTTAAGTCCAAACATTTTGACATTGGTATTATTTTTTTTTAATTCCAGGGGTACCTATTTCCTTTCTATTTTATTTTGAACCTGTTTTAAGTGTATAAGACTATAAAGTTATTGAAAGTAGCATGCTAAGAATCCTAAAATTACTAAAATGATATTTAGGTTTAAATAACATTTCAAGGAAAACATAAATGGGAAGAAAATAAAATATTTTTTTTAGTAATTATCATCAATTTTCCTTTCAAAAAAAAAAGAAAAAAGGAGAAACCATTTCTATTGTAATCATATTCATATATATGTTTTAGTAGTGTTTTATGCTACTGCCAAGAAACTTATTGAGATAAATGAAACCTTATGATCAATAATATGTACGAATATTAATAAAGGATCGGAGTTTTATTATTTGTTAGTACATTTTAAATTAAATTACATTAAAAATTAAATTAATTGAAACTTAATAAAAATATGAGTTATAGTAAAGTTTGTAAAGAAAGAGTTAACTTATATATAGGGTGTGACAATGAGTGAATTCAACAATTTTCCTAAACACTTGAGAGATTCAATGTATTAGCTTAAACAACATGCTTTTTAACACTTTTTTATTGTTCTGACCAAAACATCAATACCGGGCAAAACACCTAAAAAGTTCCGAAAACAGCCTAGCATTTTATTTTTGTACATTTAAAAACAGTGCCTGTGGGGCCCGTGGGCCTGATAGCCTCAGCCCATCGTGTAGTAGGCCCAAGGCCCACGCCGAGGAAGGATGACCATCCGAGGCTAAATTAAGGAGAGACTCTTTTTTGGATCCACGCCGAGGACCTCTTCGTCCTCGGCATACTAAGGATAATTTTGGAAAGGGACAAGCCTAGAGCAAGCTGTCACCTCCACATTTAATGCGTTCACCTAACCCCTCTGGCCGCATTAATAGGGATGTAACCCCTTAGCAAGGCGACGTTGATCAGGGTGAACCACTTGAGTGCTGATAAGGCCTCTGATGGGACGGACGGTCAGAAGAAAGGCGAATGGATGATCAACAGATGGAAGAACGAGATAGGACAATGAAGACTATATAAAAGGAGCGAGTAAAGTAAAAGGGGGGGGGGAAAGAAGAAGAGGCCTCCTCGGCCATGGGCCGAGGAACATCCCCTAGTTGTAAATAGTTCTAAGTATTTTTTTTTAATAAAAGAAAAGAGTTCATGCTTCGTGAACGCCGGCCAGCACCTAAACCTTCGATCCACTCTTTACAAATTTATTGTTTGGGCTTGTTGGGCTGAAAACCCATTCATACTCTGGGTCCAAGCCAAGTTAAGTCCCCACAGTACCAATACTGGTACGATATAAATTGACTTCCTTGATTGGTTCACATCCAAATCCACTACTAACATTACATTATTATCTACCATTAACAATATATCACCTCAGTAATTGTGAAAATTATTGTGATTCTAGAATTATTGTTCCTTAATGTTAGTGTTTTAGATTTTTCATTTAAATCCAACCACGTGGATATATTAATAATATTGCACAAAAGGGATTATTTTTAACTACAATTAAATTCAATTGTGTGATTCATTGACCAATACAAGCATGTAATTGAATCAACTAAAAAAAATCTAAAACACAACTAAGGAAAGTACAAACATTTTTAAACTTTAATTTTCTAGAATGGATTTTTCAAATGGTTGAAAAAAATAAGCAAAAAAAAAAATTAATAGACAAATCTTAGCTACAAAATTGATTGTAGCCTAAGGTTACAAAAAGCAAAAAGTAGTTTGATGAGTGCTCTAAAGATTTTCAAATTCAAAAAGTCTTTTAATGCTTGCTCCAATTCCAAAAGAATGGCCACTTGTATGGTTAAAAAATAAAAAGTGATACACTTCAAAAGCAAAAACTTATATCAATTTTTTTTTCTTCTTAGTTTCACGTTACTCCCAGTCCTACTTCGAGGTGTGTTACTATTCTTCTTTATTATATATTTTTATTTAATTGATATTACATATAAATATAATAAATAATTATTAATATGACAAAAATGTATGATCACGTATATAATTATATTTATTTATGCATTTAATGGTTGTTGTCTTACCGATCTTTAAACTATTAACAATTTTTTTAGACTATTGTACAATATAGTTGTATTGTATACTAAATTGTATTTAGAATACTAACTTAGATTATCATATATAATATACAAGGAAAAAATTAATCATTTTAATTTTTTTACTCCCCACAACAAAAACAGTGGTCACCACCCATTAAATTTAGATCTAAGGTCCTAAAGTTGTATATACAAGAAAAAAAAAATTAATCATTTTATATTTTTTTTACTCCCCACAACAAAAACAGTGGTCACGACCCATTAAATTTAGGTCTAAGGTCCTAAAGTTCTAATACTACTTGTTTTAGCCAAATCACCATCTCATAGTCATCCTCAACAAGTCCAAAATAATTATACGTAATTCATTTGCAGACTTAAAGCATCAGAGAAATAAGAAAAAAAAAAAAATCAAATTCAGTTTTCTAGTGGCCTGCATGCTGCTCGGTCCTACATAACCCCCAATCTTGCTAAATTCATAACACCTATCTTGTTTAATAACAAATCCAAACAATGTTATTCACTTATTCATAATAGATAGAAAAATAATAAGTGATATTGCTAACAGATTTACAATAATTTATCATTGTTCTTTTCTCTATATATTTATTCCCTATGATTTACCTGTTCTTCTCATAGTAATTACTAAACGTTGTGGTTAGTCTACATATCTTCAATAGCGTCTTGTTATAGCTATTTAGTGTTTATAAGTATTGTCAAGACTACAGTTCAAGTGCAAATCTGAGCTGTTTGACACCTGCTAGCCCAATTGAGAAAGCTAGATCTTAACAGAACAAATTGTTTCTCGACTGATTGAAACTCGAGATTACTGAAATGTGATTTCAACGCATTAAATGATTAGGGTTTTGTGCAAATAAGTCAAAAATATTATAAGCAAACCCTAATATATGAAAATAGACTTTAGTAGATGTTCTCGTGATCATATGGTTTTTTTTGCCTGCTACTCTCAAAAGCCTCTAAAGGTGATCAACCAAAGCATATTTTAAATCGATGGTGTTGAAGTTGTTGCAATACCATTCATCACAAGTGATGCTAAATCTGAATCTTCAAGTGGGTACTTGAACTTACAGACAAGAAGTTTGCATAAAACATCTCTATAATTGAGGAAGCTCATGAACTCAAACCTGCATTGGGTATAACTTTAGTAATGTTTTCTAAGAATATAGTTATTTAGTTATTATAAACTTCTAAACAGTTAGTGGGTTTCTTTTACCTTGGGATTGATATATTAAATTCTCTGAAGTTTTTATTGTGAAATTTTATTTCATTGGTTTTCGTTGTATTGCCATATCATTATGTACTGTTTTATTTCACTTAATTTGTTTATCTTAATTGATATTGGTGATGGTTGCTTTAACCAAAGGCAGTTCATAATTGATTTAATCAATAACCTGGAGGTAAAACTGGTTAGTAACTGTTTTAACTTTTAAGAGAGGCCTGAATACTAACAAATTTCATAGTAAAATAAGTTGTCTTAATTATAGTCGCATGATGTTATGGAGCCATATAACGATGGGCAGCGGTAAGAGGAAGAGTTTGTTAAATGGAGGAAAAGTTCTATGTGTAGGCGTGAGAAATAGAGCATGAAAGGAGACTGTCAATGGGAGACGGCTTAATATCAGGAGGGGGAGAAATTTCATATGTTTTTTGGTCCATTCTAAAATAACCCAATTTATATTATTTAAATTATTTTCCTTTCATTTATTTAGTCCAAGAAAAAAAAAAGTACAACCCAAGGTTCAAAGGTAGTAAAAAAAAAAAAAAA
>NW_027069862.1:423935-443313 GCF_002906115.3 Quercus suber | reverse complement strand
ATCGACCTCCTCGTCCAACCTGAAAAGAGCCTGGATAGCCTGCCAATAAAAACAAGTAACTCCGTAAAGAGAAGGGATGGTACTAAGTAACAAAGTTCAAATAAAGTAAATAGGTACCAAGGGACCCACCATGCCTAGATACTAAGTAACAAAGTTCAAATAAAGTAAATAGGTACCAAGGGACCCACCATGCCTAGATATTTTTTAAGGTCAAGGACAACCTCTGGCCCACTCATATTTCCTAGCTCGGCCATGTCAGTGGGAAGGAGAAGAGACTTTTCCAGGGCATCGGCTACGAGAGCCCCCTCAACTCCTTGAGATTCCCGTATCGATGCATCATCCATCAAGGGTTGATCATGGAGCATGGCAGCGGGCAGCCAGGCTTGGGCCTTAGACTGCTGGACGATCTTCCTACCTATGCGTTGACCACCAAGCTTCAGTACCTTTGGAGGCCTGCGGAATCCACCCTCCTCGGGCGGGGAATGGGATTTGCTCCCATCCATTGGCTCCTTACCCTTGGAAGGTCTCTTCCTTTTTGGGTCATAAGACTCGTTCTGAGGGTCTGATACTGTAGGGGTAGAGGATGACCTGGTTTGCACGGTTAAAATTTGGGGCGGAGGTGTTGAGGGCTTGGGCTGCGACTCTTTCGGTGCACCCTTCTTGGAGCCGCCTTCAAGCAGGTCAAGAAGATTGGTTTGGGGCTGTCTTTTTAAACCCATCTCGGCCTGAGTACCAACTCTTAGGAATCGAAGATCTGCTTCGGACAGATGAGGGTCTCCTAGATCATCAGAAGGATCCTCGGACTGATCAGCTAGGTTGAACACACTATATTCGTCCTCAGAAGAGCTCAGTTCAACCACCTCCCCTGCCTTCTTAGATTGTCTTTCCTCGGTCTCCATTACTTAGTGGGATGAGGAGGGACCTGCTAGTGGAATGCCTTCAGGTATGTGAGATCTCTCAAAAAATGCAAAACCGTCCTCCACCACAGTAATCTGCCTAAGCCGAGGGTCACGAGCTCTAATTATGTGCTTCGGGACTGGAAATGATTTCTAGGCTGCGTCGCATCCGAGGATTTTGTGAGCAGCTCTAACCTGGTTATCAGTTTCGTTCAGGAAAAGTTCCGTCCTAAGAACGGTTTCCAAATCCGCTTTGTTGACCATGTGGAAATGACGTGCGAAGGCGTGCGGATCTGCGAAAAGAAAAGCAAAACTCCTGTGGTTAATCAATCAAAGCGGATATGCAAAAAAATAAATAAATAAATAAATAAAAATACTGAAACCTAGATTGTCTCCTACTTCGGATACCCTACCTGGCTCCCCCTCTACTGTTGGGCAGTGAAGACCGTTGTGCCACTCCCCCGACACTATGAGGAAATCTTGAGTCAACCCCTTATTGGAATCAGGAAGGCACTGGATAAGTCGGACCCTGTCGTCCCTCGTCTTCATATAGTACGTCTTACCCCTCAGGTGATGAAGGTTGTAGCACCAATTTACATCGTGGTGAGTCAGTCTCAGCCCCATTTTCTCATTCAAGGTATCTATACACCCTAATATCCTAAATACATTCACGGCGCACTGGGTAGGAGCCAGGCGGAAATGCCTAAGGTAGCCGATGGTCACTGACCTCATAGGGATTCTCATCCCTCCCTCTACAAAAGCGACTATCGGGATCACGACTTCACCCTCTCTCCTCTTAATGTACCACTCCCCTTCTTCACAGTACCTCAAACTCACGTTATTGGGTATCCCATAGTCAACAATGAATTTGTTCATCATCTCGTCGCACTCAACCAACTTCTTAAACTTACCCATCCCCAAGGACGACTAAAGGTTCCAGAAGAAGAAAAGAAGGAGTAGAATCAAAGAAAATTTGGTGTTACCGGGAAAAGAAGACCTACAGAAATATGAAGATCCTCTTCGGGCAGTGTGTAAGCTGAACCAGATTCAAATTATACGCATCAATGGTCGTAAGCGCGAAAATAAGGAAACCAGGCGGTTCAAACAAGCACTTATACTCCCCCTTAGGTTCCCCAAATGTAACCGCCTGCCCATAAAAGCAGGAGATCCCCACCGAACAATTACCATCACACCGTTGAAAGTGGGAAACGTGGAGCCGCCAAAATTTAATGTGGGCGTACACTGAGTCCTGAAACGCCAAAACGTACATCGGGCAGTCGAAAAGTCGCTAGCATTAGTACGGACCGAAGTGGGGCAATTCGTCTAGAGGGCCCGTGGATATCAAAACCCTCTTCCCCGTCCGAGGGAACGTGCAACAGGATTTTAAGGGGCTATTGTGGGACCCGTGGGCCTGATAGCCGCAGCCCATCATGTAGTAGGCCCAAGGCCCACGCCAAGGAAGGATGACCATCCGAAGCTAAATTAGGAAGAGACTCTTTTTTGGATCCACGCCGAGGACCTCTTCGTCCTCGGCATACTAAGGATAATTTTGGAAAGGGACAAGCCCAAAGCAAGCTGTCACCTCCACACTTAATGCGTTCACCTAACCCCTCTGGCCGCATTAATAGGGATGTAACCCCTTAGCAGGGCGACGTTGATCAGGGTGAACCACTTGAGTGCTGATAAGGCCTCTGATGGGACGGACGGTTAGAAGAAAGGCGAATGGATGATCAACAGATGGAAGAACGAGATAGGACAATGAAGACTATATAAAAGGAGCGAGTAAAGTAAAAGGGGGGGGGGAAAGAAGAAGAGGCCTCCTCGGCCATGGGCCGAGGAACATCCCCTAGTTGTAAATAGTTCTAAGTATTTTTTTTTAATAAAAGAAAAGAGTTCATGCTTCGTGAACGCCGGCCAGCACCTAAACCTTCGATCCACTCTTTACAAATTTATTGTTTGGGCTTGTTGGGCTGAAAACCCATTCATACTCTGGGTCCAAGCCAAGTTAAGTCCCCACAGTACCAATACTGGTACGATATAAATTGACTTCCTTGATTGGTTCACATCCAAATCCACTACTAACATTACATTATTATCTACCATTAACAATATATCACCTCACTAATTGTGAAAATTATTGTGATTCTAGAATTATTGTTCCTTAATGTTAGTGTTTTAGATTTTTCATTTAAATCCAACCACGTGGATATATTAATAATATTGCACAAAAGGGATTATTTTTAACTACAATTAAATTCAATTGTGTGATTCATTGACCAATACAAGCATGTAATTGAATCAACTAAAAAAAATCTAAAACACAACTAAGGAAAGTACAAACATTTTTAAACTTTAATTTTCTAGAATGGATTTTTCAAATGGTTGAAAAAAATAAGCAAAAAAAAAAATTAATAGACAAATCTTAGCTACAAAATTGATTGTAGCCTAAGGTTACAAAAAGCAAAAAGTAGTTTGATGAGTGCTCTAAAGATTTTCAAATTCAAAAAGTCTTTTAATGCTTGCTCCAATTCCAAAAGAATGGCCACTTGTATGGTTAAAAAATAAAAAGTGATACACTTCAAAAGCAAAAACTTATATCAATTTTTTTTTCTTCTTAGTTTCACGTTACTCCCAGTCCTACTTCGAGGTGTGTTACTATTCTTCTTTATTATATATTTTTATTTAATTGATATTACATATAAATATAATAAATAATTATTAATATGACAAAAATGTATGATCACGTATATAATTATATTTATTTATGCATTTAATGGTTGTTGTCTTACCGATCTTTAAACTATTAACAATTTTTTTAGACTATTGTACAATATAGTTGTATTGTATACTAAATTGTATTTAGAATACTAACTTAGATTATCATATATAATATACAAGGAAAAAATTAATCATTTTAATTTTTTTACTCCCCACAACAAAAACAGTGGTCACCACCCATTAAATTTAGATCTAAGGTCCTAAAGTTGTATATACAAGAAAAAAAAAATTAATCATTTTATATTTTTTTTACTCCCCACAACAAAAACAGTGGTCACGACCCATTAAATTTAGGTCTAAGGTCCTAAAGTTCTAATACTACTTGTTTTAGCCAAATCACCATCTCATAGTCATCCTCAACAAGTCCAAAATAATTATACGTAATTCATTTGCAGACTTAAAGCATCAGAGAAATAAGAAAAAAAAAAAAAATCAAATTCAGTTTTCTAGTGGCCTGCATGCTGCTCGGTCCTACATAACCCCCAATCTTGCTAAATTCATAACACCTATCTTGTTTAATAACAAATCCAAACAATGTTATTCACTTATTCATAATAGATAGAAAAATAATAAGTGATATTGCTAACAGATTTACAATAATTTATCATTGTTCTTTTCTCTATATATTTATTCCCTATGATTTACCTGTTCTTCTCATAGTAATTACTAAACGTTGTGGTTAGTCTACATATCTTCAATAGCGTCTTGTTATAGCTATTTAGTGTTTATAAGTATTGTCAAGACTACAGTTCAAGTGCAAATCTGAGCTGTTTGACACCTGCTAGCCCAATTGAGAAAGCTAGATCTTAACAGAACAAATTGTTTCTCGACTGATTGAAACTCGAGATTACTGAAATGTGATTTCAACGCATTAAATGATTAGGGTTTTGTGCAAATAAGTCAAAAATATTATAAGCAAACCCTAATATATGAAAATAGACTTTAGTAGATGTTCTCGTGATCATATGGTTTTTTTTGCCTCCTACTCTCAAAAGCCTCTAAAGGTGATCAACCAAAGCATATTTTAAATCGATGGTGTTGAAGTTGTTGCAATACCATTCATCACAAGTGATGCTAAATCTGAATCTTCAAGTGGGTACTTGAACTTACAGACAAGAAGTTTGCATAAAACATCTCTATAATTGAGGAAGCTCATGAACTCAAACCTGCATTGGGTATAACTTTAGTAATGTTTTCTAAGAATATAGTTATTTAGTTATTATAAACTTCTAAACAGTTAGTGGGTTTCTTTTACCTTGGGATTGATATATTAAATTCTCTGAAGTTTTTATTGTGAAATTTTATTTCATTGGTTTTCGTTGTATTGCCATATCATTATGTACTGTTTTATTTCACTTAATTTGTTTATCTTAATTGATATTGGTGATGGTTGCTTTAACCAAAGGCAGTTCATAATTGATTTAATCAATAACCTGGAGGTAAAACTGGTTAGTAACTGTTTTAACTTTTAAGAGAGGCCTGAATACTAACAAATTTCATAGTAAAATAAGTTGTCTTAATTATAGTCGCATGATGTTATGGAGCCATATAACGATGGGCAGCGGTAAGAGGAAGAGTTTGTTAAATGGAGGAAAAGTTCTATGTGTAGGCGTGAGAAATAGAGCATGAAAGGAGACTGTCAATGGGAGACGGCTTAATATCAGGAGGGGGAGAAATTTCATATGTTTTTTGGTCCATTCTAAAATAACCCAATTTATATTATTTAAATTATTTTCCTTTCATTTATTTAGTCCAAGAAAAAAAAAAGTACAACCCAAGGTTCAAAGGTAGTAAAAAAAAAAAAAAATTCAACACTTTATAATAAATTAACATTATTAAAATGAGAAATATTGAAATTTATGGGATGTTACATAAAGGCTATTCCGAAATTCTTCCTAGCTACTGTTTGTAAATTTCAACATGCTATGTTATTATTTTCTCTTTTGATTAAAAATAATAATATTTGCCAATGTGCTACATAAGAACATTTATATTTATTTTTAATTCATTTGGTCATTACGAACTGACCAAAATGAAATTAATTAATTAAATTGTCTAGTAATCTCCATTTTTTTTTTTTTTTTTTTTTTATGAATAACAAACTTTTATTAACAAAAGAAGAAAACAGAAATAACACAGCTACATTTTTTTTTTTTTATGAATAACAAACTTTTATTAACAAAAGAAGAAAACAGAAATAACACAGCTACAGAATACAGTAGATCTGAGCAACCTCTAGAAGATGACACGGGCAAAACTTGGGGTTGGGAGGCAATTAATCTCCCTAATATGGAAAGGCAATTACAAAACATTTTGATCATTGCATTAAGAGCATTCTCATCAAACATGTTAAAAAATATAGCATTTAGGATCTGAAAACACTATTTTATTTATTTTAACACTCCACTTTATAATATGCCCAACATTGAAGATTTTATTTGTTTGGCCACTTCATTAAAATATTATTTATTTTAATCAAGTGAGAGAGACAAAATGGTGGAAAGAGACACAAGCTCACAGCACAAGAGAAAGTGAGAAAGAGAGAAAAAGAAAAAGAAAAAGAAAAAAAAAAACTCTAGCATCTTGCTATAGTAGGGTGTCAAAGATGACACTCCACTGTAGCAAAGATGTCAAAAATTTTAAGAATAGCATGCTTGATGTGGATGATACTTTAAGGGGATGAGAGCTAAAATTAGGATTTAGCATTTTTCAAATCTTTGATGTGAAAAGGCAATTACAAAACACTATTGATCATTGCATTCACAATTTCACTTCAGTAGTAAGGAAATATTCATAGCAATACAAAATTATAGTCATAATTATCATGATTAATACCCAGCTTAGTTTAGCAAGTGACTCTGGGAAAATTTCACTCAAACTTGGAAAATCTATTGGAAAATTGATTGGAATCTAACCATTAAGGAGACTTAGTTTGTAACCCTCTCTCAAGCCTATATAAGTTCTCCATCCATCTTGCTTAGCTCATAAAGAAATCTGATTTGTGCAGCCCCACTTTTACATCTTAAAAAGGAAAAACAAATGATTATTGATAAACCATCCCTGAAACTTATATTCTCATTCATGGGTTGTGACTGGTGAGTGGCTTTGGAAGGTGTACTATTACAAGGAGGTGCATCCATTGGCAACAAGCTTGAAAGTGGTTGTTCTAGGTATATCACCAAAAAGCATATTCCTATTACAATAATTGTACTTTTTCAAAAATGAAAAATCTCCCTCTAGTTGTTGTCATTTTGTCACTAGACATGTGATTGTATTGGAAATAAGGCTATTATTGGCTTGGTATTTTTCATTTGTGTGCTCATAATTTTTGAGATGTTATCAGTTTGTGTCACTTTTGTGTAATGGAAGTAGGCAACTTGGGTCATGTAATCTTAGATTTTGGGCATGTTTTGTTTTAGAATTTCCTAGGCCTGGGTTTAAGGTAGAGACATTTTGGCCGTGCGATAGTGATTCTGATTATGAGAAGGTTTGGGCAGTCTCTCTCTCTCTCTCCCCGAATCTAAAATGGGTTTGTTTTGGTTTTTGGATTTTTGCTGTATGTAGTGTTTGATTTGGTGTTGCTACTCTCTCTCTCTCTCTCAACTAGGTATGGGTTAAAAGATTCGGAGTTGGAGCAGGGCTCGATGGTGTGAACTATGGCTACATTGGTGAAGAATGAGTGGGAAAGGAGTAAAAATAGTGTGTTTTGGAAGATGGGTTTTTGATTTGGCATATATTTTTTGAAAGTTCATTGATACACAACTCCACTATCTCAAAGTAATCCTTCACAACTCAAACATAATTATACACAATTCATGTACAATACTTAAAACATTAGAGAAATTAAAAAGATGTAAAATTATCTCCATTAGGAGAGTAAATGCGGCCCACATTATTTTATTTTAATTATTTAATTAGTTCTTTTATTCAGATTTATTTATATTTATTTAATGATAAGAGTGATAGATAAAGACTCATCCTATTAGAGTTCCATTTTTTCATAGACATTTATAATTTTGTCGGGTAAAATAGATGTTTTTTGGTGAACAATCATATACTCCTTGATAGAAAAAATATAAATAGATAAACAAAGTTAAATTAAAGGGGTCTCTAGTCTAGCCTTAAAAAAAAAAACATTTTTTTTTTTTTTTTCAAAAACAAAAACATGCATTCTACATCAAAAGGGTTTCTTATAAGGAAAATGACATATATTATAAGAATATCTTCTTATTCTTTGTTTTACACTGTTTTTTTTTCTTTTTTCTATAAATCATTTGAACAACAATGGCTAAAGGTATGTTTTATTTTCTTAATCTGCTTTAGATTTTTTGCCCAAAAAAAATTCGAATTTGGTCCTTAGGTGGCCATGGAGGCTTGGTCCTACATAGCCCCCAATCTTGCTAAATTCAAAACGCCTATTTCATTTTATGACAAACCCAATCATAAGATCCCAAATTTAAGCACAAAGATGCCAAAAACACACACACACACACATATACTAAACAAGTCTAACCAATTTTATATTTCAAAAATAAGTCAAGACAGTTTAGTGAGCATATATTAACACATGTAAACCTTGTGATGACCAAATCACATTATACATGTACATGTATCAAGAGTAGCAAAGAATATTGTGTGTTATGTGTGAAAAACATCGCAAGAATGCATAAGTGTATACATGTTATGACGATTTGAGATATGAGAAAATCACTTTAACTCACACACAATCATAACTGTTTGATGGGGACTATCACTTTTCAGGTACATCCTATAACTCCCACATATCCTAGAATACAGACTTGCAATCATATATAAAACATTTTTGTTCTTTTTGCTTTTATTTTCTTTGCATATTTTTCTTTTTGAGCAAATCATGCATGGACATATAAGAGAAAGAAAAGAAATACCAAATTATGTTAAACATATGATATTCCAATTTTGCTATACCGAAGCACACAAATGTCATTGACATTGCACTTTTACTATGTCGAAGCATACAGATGTCATTTCATGATTGGCAGACAATAGGGGTGAGATGGTTATTTATGCATTTGACATTCCAATTATGTTAAGCATTTGACATTCCAATTTTGCTATGCCGAAACACATAAATGTCATTGACATTGCACTTTTGCTATGCCAAAGTATACAGATGTAATTTCATGATTGGTAGGCAACAATGGTGAGATGGTTATTTATGCATTTCTCTTAAAATTTTCTAGTCATTCCCGTCAAAATGAGTGATACGAGTGTTAAGTACAAGAGATAACTTAATCTTACTCATCACAAACAAGAGGCACAAAGCTTACTTATTTAGTTGTGCATAGAGATGCTCATCTAAGCTACAAAAGATACAAAGTTTAGAAAACTTTATTTCAATGGCCATCCAAGATACACAAGTACCAATGTACACAAAACACACATTGTTTTTGTATTTTTCTGATTTTTCAAAATTTCTTTTATATCAAAAACAAAATAAATAAAACTGAAAACAAACAAAAACATGTTAAACAAAAGTAAAGCAAAAACTAGACTGACTCAAAATAAAAGCAAAATACACAAGTTATGTAAAAACAAAAAACAAGAAGAGAGAGAGGAAAGTGATATCACTTAGAGTCCTTTTTTTTTCACACTTTGGAAGAACCTTTCCTTTGATTAAACTCTTGAACCGGTGGTGAGGGAGAGGAGTTGAAACCGTTCAAGTTTGAAAGGAACATGAGGGCTTTGAGAAGATCTCCAAGAGGAGCAAGAGAGGATTGAAGCTAATTTTGGCTTCCAGATGCTATCATGTCGTTGTTCTGTTGAGTGGCTAACCACTTATAGCAATTTAGTATAGTATAACCAGCAACTCTATAATGATGACAAAGATGCTGCTTCTACTGCTTAGGCTTTTGAGAGTTAGCCTTTTTAGCCCTAAGGTTTTTAGCTTCCTTCTTATCTTGCTTAAGGGGTGCTCCTAAGATAGATTTACCCTTATCTATGTTCTCATTAGCTAAATCAATTTTAATATCATTGTTCTCAATTTTAACATTATTACTAGGAGGAACAAAAACAGTAGTACTAGTAGAAGTAATATTAGGAAAAAAAAAGTCCATACCCTAAACCTATTCGATCAGAAGCAGATTTCTGAAGATTAAGCATCTCATCAAGTTTTGCACTTGAAGTCCTCTCCAATTGGGCTCTGACTTGAAATAGTTCTGCTTCAAACTTCTTGGTCTTCTCAGCCAAGAAATTGTTTTCAAATCTCAGTGCTCCAATAGTCTGATTGGCTTCATCAAACTCTGTGGAAAGTTCTTCACGATCAAGTTCCACATCACTGAGCTTCTTGGTGGCTAGCCTATAAAGTTTCTCATGCTTCTTAGACACTTTGTACAATTTCTCATAGGCTGTATGGCTATCATCTTGATCATCCATCTTCTCGAACTTAGACTCTACCAAGTCCTCTTCTTCATCCATGTCTTCAACAATTCCCTCAGTAGGATTGATAATAGCAGTGAAGGCATTCAAGATTCTGTCATCCTTATTGTCGGAATCATCCTCAAGCTCGGTGTTGCTCAAGGTAGCAGCAAGTGCCTTACTCTTTCCAATACTCTTGAGATATGTAGGACACTCCTGTTTCATATGACTAAAGCCTTGACACCTAAAGCACTCAAGTCCTGCGAGAACAGTGTACTAAACACCATCCCTAGTATCCTTCTTCCCTTTGTCTTGGTTCTTGAACTGTGAAGAATTGGATTGCCTATGGTCTTTGTTGAAACCCTTCCTATTGGCATTCTTCATGAACTTCTTGAATTGCTTTGTGATATAGGACTTCATCTTTGAATTCTCATCATCTGAAGACTCATCAGTGTCACTGCTCTTGGCCTTTAATGCCATGCTCTTACCCTTACCTGACTTGCTAATTCTTGTTAACCCTAGCTCGTAGGTTTGCAAATTACCAAGCAGCTTTGTCAAAAGAATTTTGTCAATATCCTTTGATTCCTCAATTGTCGTAATCTTGACATGGAATCTCTCGGGTAGAGATCTGAGCACTTTCCTTACAATCTTGAGTTCAGGAATGGTTTTCCCAAGATTGAAGGCTGAGTTCACTATGTCCTTAAGCTTGGCATAGAACTCATTGAACGACTCATCCTCCTTTATCTTGATTTCTTCAAAACTTGTAGTGAGCCTCTGAAACTTTGACAGCCTTGATTCCCTCATAGGTTGTCTGGAGAATGGTCCATGCCTCCTTAGCAGTTTTAGTAGAGAATATTTTTTTGAAATCCTCATTAGTGACTGCACTGAATAAAGCATTTAATGCCCTGCCGTTGAAGTTTGCCGCCTTCATCTTAGTATCATCCCAATTGGCCGGCGCTTCCTTCGGCTTGGTCTAGCCTATCTCAACAGCTTGCCACACTTTCTCATCTAAAGATTGCAAGAAAGCTCTCATGTGTACTTTCCAATATGCATAGTTAGTGCCATCAAATAAATGAGGTATAATTAATGATTGTCTTCTATTCATGACAAACAGGGGTCAATGGATCAATACAGCAAAGATTAACCCTAATCAGAGTGTGTCTTCTCTGAAACCACTTGATAGGCCAAAAACGTATTGACCCATTATGATGAATTAATTGATTAATTTGTTAAGTTTAATTAATTAATCAAATTAACATGCAAACACATGGTAGCACAAACAAATCACCAATTAAACTAAGTATGCAGAAAATAAATTGACACGATAATTTGTTTACGAATAGGGAAACTTATACGGAAAAAACTCCACTAGGTGATTTTAAGGTCACCACTCCTGATATTTCACTATTATCACAACAAGCGGTTACAAATAAAGGAATCCCAGTACCTTATACCAACCTACAGTTGAAAACTTACCCCAATATACAATTGGACTTGTTCTGTAATGACAATTTCTTTTTTTGATGCACGACTCCCAGTACGTGATTAACCAATTACGCAGATCCCAATAAACAAAAGCCTCTAAGGTGATCAAGCAAAGCATATTTTAAATCAATGGTGTTGAAGTTGTTACAATACCATTCATCACAAGTGATGCTAAATCTGAATCTTCAAGTGGGTACTTAAAGTTACAGACATGAAGTTTGCATGCAATATCTCTATAACTAAGGAAGCTCGTGAACTTAAAGCTATATTGGGTATAACTTTAGTAATGCTTACTAAGAATATAGTTATTTATTATTATAACTTCTAAACAGTTAATGGATTTCTTTTACCTTGGGATTGATATATTAAATTCTCTGGAGTTTTTATTGTGAAATTTTATTTCATTGGTTTTCCTTGTATCACCATATCATTATGTACTGCCAACGGGGGCTTGGCTCAGCTGGTAAGGTTCGGACGCTTCATCTAACCTACCTAGGTTCGAGTCCCACTGCCAGCAGGTTTCCGTTGGTGGGTAAACTTAGTGGTGAGGTGTACTCAGAGATGAGGTGACTCCCACACAGTGGTACAGTCGGGCCCCCGAGATCGGGCTACCTCGGTCGAGGCCACTGGCTCCTTGCCCGGGGGTGCAATATGACCATAAAGACCCCAATTTTTCTAATTCTCTTTTTTTTTTTTTTTTTTTTTCATATCATTATGTACTGTTTTATTTCACTTAATTTGTTTATCTTAATTGATATTGGTGATGGTTGCATTAACCAAAGGCAGTTCATAATTGATTTAATTAATAACCTGGAGGTAAAACTGGTTAGTAACTGTTTTAATTAACTTTTAAGAGAGGTCTGAATACTAACAAATGTAAAATAAGTCGTCTTAATTATAGTAGCATGATGTTATGGAGCCATATAACGATGTGCAGCGGTAAGAGGAATAGTTTGTTAAGTGGAGGAAGAGTTCTATGTGTAGATGTGAGAAATAAAGCATGAGAGGAGACCGTCAATGGGAGACGGCTTAATATCATGAGGGGAGAAATTTCATATGTTTTTTGGTCCATTCCAAAGTAACCCAATTTATATTTTTAAATTATTTTCCTTTTATTTATTTAGTCCAAGTACAACCTAAGGTTAAAAGGTAGAAAAAAAAATTGCAACGCTTTATAATAAATTAACATTATTAAAATGAGAAATATTGAAATTTATGGGATGTTAAATATATAGAGCCTATTCCGGAATTCTTCCTATTGTATGTAAATTTCAACATGCTATGTTATGAATATATTCAATGAACACTTATTTTCTCTTTTGATTAAAAAATAATAATATTTGCCAATGTGCTACATAGGGACATTTATTTTTATCTTTAATTCATTTGGTCAAATTGCGAATTCGAACAAATTAAATGAAATAAATTAATAAATTAAATTGGCAAGTAATCTCCTTTTTTCTTATGAAAAACAAATTTTTATTAACAAAAGAAGAAAACAGAAACAACACAGCAACAGAATACAGTAGCCACTAGAAGATGACACGGGCAAAACTTGGGGTTGGGGGGCAATTAATCTCCCTAATATGGAAAGGAAATTACAAAACACTATTGATCATGGCATTGCATTCTCATCAAACATGTCAAAAAAATATAGCATTTAGGATTTCAAAACACTACTTTATTTATTTTAACACTCCACTTTATAATATACTCAACATCAAAGGCTTTTTTTTTTTTTTTTGCCACTTCATTAAAATATTATTTATTTTAATCAAGTGAGAGAGAGAAAGTGGTGGAGAGAGACACGAGCTCACAACACAAGAGAGAGTGAGAAAGAGAAAAAGAAAAAGAAATTAAAAAACTCTAGCATCTTGCTATAGTAGGGTGTCAAAGATGACACTCCACTATAGCAAATATGTCAAAAATTTTAAGAATAGCATGCTTGATGTTAATGATACTTTAAGGGGATGGGAGCTAAAATTAGGATTTAACATTTTTCACATCTTTGATGTGAATGCTCTTATTGAGATTAGGTGCAATAGTAATACACGGTTAAGATTGAAAGTTCAAAAAAGAACATTCAATCTCAACCATTGAATAAAAAAAAAAAGTTAAAAAGTTAAAGTTAAATAATGAAAGTGGTAAAAATTAATGTGAGTGGATGTGGTGTAATTGTCCCATTCACAGATTCACTTTAGTAATTACAGTCATAATTATCATGATTAATACCCAGCTTAGTTTAGCAAGGGACTCTAGGAAAATTTCACTCAAACTCGGAAACTCTATTGGAAAAGTTATTGGAATACTAACAAATCCATGTACATCCCATAAAGTTTTCCTATACATTGGGAAAGAGATTTTAGAATATTAATGAACTTTTCCCCAAATTTTGCATCTGAATGTATGATGGAAATCTGATGTAATATTGAGATTTTTTTTTTAATTTTTTGACAAACGAGGGTGTCTAAACTTTTTTGAGTACCTTAATATTTCCTTTGGTGTATACAATCTTCCGTCCTACATGCACCATGTTATTACAAAAAGAAATTTCATGGGAGTGGTTTTAAAATGCTAGCAAGAGGTTTTGATCCGAAGATCACAATGGATATAATAAGGTCTTACGAACGGTTAAGGATAGTTAATAGTTCGTCACCCTCTCTCAAGCCTATGTAAGTTCTCCATCCGTCTTACTTAGCTCATAAAGAAATCTGATTTGTGCAGCCCCACTTTTACATCTTAAGAAGGAAAACAAATAACTATTGATAAACCATCCCTAAAACTTATATTCTCATTCATGGGTGGTGACTGGTGAGTGGCGAGTGGCTTTGGAAGGTGTACTATTACAAGGAGTTGTGCATCCAGGGGTAACAAGCTTGAAGGTAGTTGCTCTTGGTATATCACCAAGAAGCATATTCCTATTACAATATTTATATATTTCAAAAATGAAAAATCCTCCTCTTGTTGTTGTCACTAGACATGTGATTGTATTGGAAGTAAGGCTATTATTGGCTTGGTATTTTTCTTCTGTGTGCTCATAATTTTTGGGATTCATGTTATTACAAAAAGAAATTTCATGGGAGTGGTTTTAAAATGCTAGCAAGAGGTTTTGATCCGAAGATCACAATGGATATAATAAGGTCTTACGAACGGTTAAGGATAGTTAATAGTTCGTCACCCTCTCTCAAGCCTATGTAAGTTCTCCATCCGTCTTACTTAGCTCATAAAGAAATCTGATTTGTGCAGCCCCACTTTTACATCTTAAGAAGGAAAACAAATAACTATTGATAAACCATCCCTAAAACTTATATTCTCATTCATGGGTGGTGACTGGTGAGTGGCGAGTGGCTTTGGAAGGTGTACTATTACAAGGAGTTGTGCATCCAGGGGTAACAAGCTTGAAGGTAGTTGCTCTTGGTATATCACCAAGAAGCATATTCCTATTACAATATTTATATATTTCAAAAATGAAAAATCCTCCTCTTGTTGTTGTCACTAGACATGTGATTGTATTGGAAGTAAGGCTATTATTGGCTTGGTATTTTTCTTCTGTGTGCTCATAATTTTTGGGATGTTATCACTTTTGTGTAATGGAAGTAGGCAACTTGGGTCATGTAATCTTAGATTTTGGGCATGTTTTGTTTTAGAATTTCCTAGGCCTGGGTTTAAGGTGGAGACATTTTGGCCCGTGCGACAGTGATTCCGATTACGAGAAGGTTTGGGCAGTCTCTCTCTCTCTCTCTCTCTCTCCCCGAATCTGAAATGGGTTTGTTTTGGTTTTTGGATTTTTGCTGTATGTAGTGTTTGATTTGGTGTTGCTGCTCTCTCTCTCGAAACTAGGTATGGGTTGAAAGACTCGGAGTTGGAGCAGGGCTCGATGGTGTGAACTATGGCTACATTGGTGAAGAATGAGAGGGAAAGGAGTGAAAATAGTGTGTTTTGGAAGATGGGTTTTTGATTTGGCATATATTTTTTGAAAGTTCATTGATACACAGATAGGTTTCATAATTTTTTGGTATAAATTTTCATTTATGGGTTTATTTGATTAAAATATAGAACTTTTGTGCACATTAAGCGCCATGAAATTGTTGTGAACTTTGATTGTCAGCTATGTCAGCATTTTCCATCTGGTAGAGACTATTTTGACGCAATACCAAAAACACATTTTGAAACATTAGGGATCATTTTGACATAGTGTCAATGCTAGGAAACAAAATGGTAACTGAACTGTTTGTTAAACTATATGTATGTCTGTGTGTCTGTCTGTGCTTAGTTATTCTCTGCAGGTAATTTATTTCAAAATTTTCCTAGAAATGAAACCGTGTTAAACCCTATGTATGTATAAGTTTATGAATGTAAATATGTACACATGGATAGATAGTAATGTTTGTGTTCTGCTTTAACTTGTATCGGTTATGTTGAAGGCGCTTATTGTTCTGTGCAGATTGATTACGATATATACGATTCTGAATAAAAAATAATGGCAAGGTCATTATCAAGCATGCTGCTGAAGGGCATTACGGGTCTCCCTGCCACCCGTCCTAGTAGAATTGTAAGATTCAAGTCCATTTGTTAAAGAATTTTGATACTTGGAATAAAATTATAGATGATTGAATATGAAATCGAATCTGTTAGTTATACAATACCTTAGATGGGTTTGTACATGGAATGAAATTGTAGATGTTAGAATATGGACCATGATGTTGCTTAGGATAACTGGGGTCTGCCTTGAAGCTGTTTTGTGTGGGCTCTTGTGTGAAGAAATGGCTTTGTAGGTCCTTGGACTCGTTGCTGAAAGTCATTGCATTGTCTTCTTCTTCAATGTGAGAGTCCCTGCAGTACGTGTGTCCTGCAAATAAAACTTGAACTGCGAAGTGTTTGTTGAAATGCCTAAGTGAAGAGGAGAACAATTTGGTATATCTAGGTTGTGAAATTAGGTTTATTAATTGGGGGTTGTGACTTGTGTGGGAGGTTGGTGATGTTGATGAGGATGATAGATGAACAGCTGAAGGGTCATGTGTCAAATGGAAAAGTGTGTATATGTGTCACTTCTGGAAATAGATGGAATAAACATGCTGCAGTAGGTCTGTGTCTTACCCACATCTTTCTATGTTCTGCTGCCATAGCTTGGGGAGGGATGTGAATGCCAATGACACTGGCTTTAACAATGATTAAATTCCTGTGAAGATACCATGCTTACTGGTCAAGCTAGATAACTTATCTGTATAATCTTGGGAGGCATCTATTACATTACCTTTTTGCTTATACCCCCTCGTCGTCCATGTCAGTTTATCTATATTTTATTCATTATCTTCTTAATAATCCAAATCTAATTCCTCACCACTTCGAACTCAATCTTCTGCTTATGATTTGTGAACCAAAATTACCGAGCTAAAGAAATAAGGTTACTATACAACAATTGCGAGGATATATAGCCGTGGCAGATGAAAGCACAGCAATACGCTACATTTATTGTTTTATAACTAATAACAAGCAATCATAGCTTATCATGTAATCCCGCAGAAAAACTACATAAGAACCTCATCTTGTCACTTCATAGCAATATCACACTGTTGTCAAAGAAGTCCCAGTGACCCTTTAACTCTCTCTAGATTCACTGAGTTGTTATTCAGACTTCTCCTGACTAGCGGTAACGTCTTTCAGCTTTTCCTTCAGTTCACCAGACTGCACGGGACAGGCCTCATTATTTGAGCAATGCAATGCACATTGTAAAGAACTAAAAGTAGAATATGTTCTGAAATAAGAAGTAACCTGGTGTAAGTTGAGAATAATATCCGACCCTCCAATGAACTCTCCCTTGATGAATATCTGTGGAAATGTGGGCCAGTGGCTGCATATAAACAGCAAGGTAATTTAGAAAACTAGCACTCAATAAAAACAAATTTGAAGATCCAAAGTTTATCGAAAACAGCAGTCCCATCCTCGAACTAATTGATGCTACTATCCATTTTCATTTTTATAAGTAGAATTTTATAGAGAAAGAGACCAACGAGTGAAACCCACACTACTATCCATGATATGATATCAAATAAGGGAAAAATTATTACCAAGCTGAATTTTTTTGCTTCCACAATGACTATGGAACCAACACCTAATTCCCTTATAGATTTTTTTTTTTTGATAAGTTCCCTTGTAGATATTTGTCTCTTGTTAATAATCAAAGATGTTAAGGTAAATAAGCTTCATAGGCACCATCAAGAAATCAAGATTGCCATTAGACTCATAGGGAAATCACTCCTGGTAGCTGAGTATGTTGGGTTTTGCGTATGATGATAGAACAACAGCAATTTATCAAGGAACTATTCCTAGGCTAACAAATTTTTAAAGCACAAGATCAATCAAATTTTTATTTGGGAGGGGAGGGAGAGGGAGGGAGGGGTGGGGGTGGGGGGGGAGTGTGGCTGTGTGTTTTGTAAAATGTTTTACCAATGTTTTTGTTGGTAAAACATTTTATAAAATTTTACAGAGGATTTTACAGTCAACAGAAACATTTTCAGTTTGACCAACATTTTACAACAAAAAAACATTGTTTCCGCATAACATATTACACTGTAACAAACAGAGTGAAAAATTAACACAATACAAGTTATATTGGGCTTCATCCAGCTCCAACACAATCTCATATTTATCAACAACAACAGACAACTTTGCAGAAAGACATCAGATGTTAACAAACAGACATAGACAGTACACGATAGACACCTATAAGACATGTAGAATGAATTTGATGAGCATCAGCACACATGTAGAATGAAATTCTAAATGGCTACAATGAAAAATCTTCACTCAACCATAATAGATTGTTACGTTAGTCATCACAGCCAGCTAAATTCATCTTGTATTACTAAGAAATGTCTAGAAGCCAAGTGAGCACAACTTTGAAAAAACTAAGCAGAATAGTCATCAGATTCCAAAAAATATATAAAATATCAAAATCTAACTTTTCCCCTCTTTTTTTTTAAGTAGAGAAAAACAACAAGTGCTGACTTACCTGAAGTTTTTTACAGCACTTTTAAGCTCAGGATCCTCCAAAATATTTCTAGAAGCCAAAGGAACATCTAGAAACAGTCACATATATGGTAAGAATACAATAACCAGATAAATTTATTCATCATCGGAAGTTAACAAGTGCCAAGAAGAACACATTTTAGATTAGATGACAAAATAATAAATGCAGCTGATCCCTAATTATAAGGAGACAAGTGTGTGTACCCAAATCTTTTCACTCCGTCCCATTGCACATAACTAAATATCAGTAGCTCATCAAAAGATACTTTTCTTCACATCCTCCTATTCTTTCATGTGATTTTCACTTGTACGAAAAACATTTTCATGCCATTAACTAAGAGCCCTCTCCACAAAGACAAGAAAACAGTAAAATCAAAAACACAATCCAGATTACTATGGTTCAAGTTTAGCATTTTTAAAGGAAACAATAAGTCATGTATAACTAATATATATACATACGGAGTTATGTTGTACAAGCATGCATACATGTGTCTGATGCCAATGAGCTCTAACTAAACTAGCAACTCTTCCCTTATAAGTACTAGAGGAGGGTAAGGTCGTGGGTTTAAGACCTATTGGGTGTGTGTATATATTACCAATAAAATAAAATAAAAAGTATATGTGACTGGTATGCGTTTGTATGTCTGTCTGCACACAACTTTGTGTATACACAGTCATACATATTGATTGCTAAATTAAACCAATCAGGGAATGGAAAGATTTGCTCATTAAAATAAACATCTCCAATTTGTTTCGATCATTGTAATTTGAGAGTTTTTGTTCCCACCCTCTGA